>NC_034590.1:161174663-161183545 GCF_900095145.1 Mus pahari | reverse complement strand
CACACTCACACATACACACACACACTCACACACACACACTCACACACACATACACACACACTTACACACACACTCACACACACACACACTCACACACACACTCACACACTCACACATACACACACACACTCACACACACACACACACACACACACACACTCACACACGTAAATGCAATCATTTAATGTTACTTTGTGTATATGTTTTGTACAGATGACCACTTGGTACTGATACCTTACTCAGCAGTTGTTAATGGCATACAGATTTTTCTCTAAGGGTAGACTCCCTATGATATTATCTTCATCATGTTTAGCATGGTAACTGATGTCACCATTCAGCTCTTGTTTAGGCAGCCATATTTTGGGGAATACATGCGTATACATCCCATGTCATAAAGAAGACATAATTTTGCAGTAGACTTCCTCATCTTCTGGCACTTACTATCTTTCTGCCCCTCATTCAAAACGTGGGACTATTAAAGATGTGCTGTATTTTATTTTGTGGCATTAATGTGAGACCTTGGGGACAAACAAGAATAAAATGAGTATAGATGTAGTTGATATGTATATGGTCAAGTTGACAAGGGAGGAGTCTTCTAGTTCTTATAGCTATCAACTTGACACAGTCTACAAATATCTGAGGGATTCACAACTGAGAGATTGCCTTTACCATATTAGCCCGTGGTTGTGTCTAGGGGACATTTTCTTGATTGGTAATGTATGGATAAGGACACAAGACACTATAGGTAATGTGTGTATATTAGAAAGGTGAATGAATAACAAGTTTGGGAGCAAGCCAGTTCACAGTTTTCTTTTGTGGTACCTTCCTTGAGTTACTGTCGTGTCTCCCATAGATGATGGATGCTTACCTATAATATGAAATGTAGCTTTTCCTGCCCAGGTTGCTTTAGGTCATGATATTTACCATAGCAACATAGAACAGCAAATTTCTATGATGATTTTCCCTCCTGTGAATGGCTTTTGTATAGTTATGAGTCCATGGTTGTTATTTCACTGGAGAAATCACCAACATAGATCAAATTCATTATAAGAGCAAAGAAGGGAGGAAGTAGAAAAGGAAATAGAGTGTTGAGGAAGCAGGAAGGGGAGGGAGGAAGGAATGAGGAAAAGGAACCAGTTAGAACAGTCAGTTTGCTTTTTAACAGCTGTAGGTTTGATCAACTGAAATAATCCATGTTGTATAAGAATTCTACTTTACATTTATGGAACACCACAGGGCATACCTTACTGAGACCACCATGGCCACCACAATCCACCTAGTACTGGGTACTTCGCCCTGCCAGCGTCAGGATTTGTGATCTTTGTTTTTTAAAACTCTATTTCTTGTGTTTTGGTTTCCACTTGGATATTTTTCTCTCCTTCACCAAATTATGATATTTTTATGAATTAGATTATGAAGTTGGATGAGCAGAGCGTCAGGAGGATTGGTGGAAGAAGAAAGAATGTGATCCAAATACACTGTATGAAATTCTCAAAACAAATTAAATTAAAAAATGTACAATAAACATATTCTACAGCTTCTAGAAAAATCTTTCAAGTTCATTTTACTGAACAGAGATTTGAGACCCCTAATTAAAAACTTGAAAACTTGAGTTTGAACTCAAGTCTTTTGAATGTACATTTCTGACTTCAGTTCTGGGAATCATGCTACACTGACAGCATCATTTAGGAGTGTAAGCATTTGCCACATAGGTTGGCAGTACATCTGTGCTGGAGAAATGGAGAAATTTAAAGTTGCACATTTTAGAAATAGAATCTTAGTTGAACCCAATGGTTTAACATTGAACATGAAGAAAAAAATGAAGCTGGAAGCTGAAATGATTTGCCCATGCTTGATCATGCTTGAGTCAGAAAGTTTTTACATCGGTAACCTATAAACTTAAAAAAAAAAAAAAAAGATTAAAACAGAATGATAGAATGGATGGGGCTCTGATATATGGCTGCCCTACTCTCTTATTCACAGGTGATATAGGGCATGACTCAGTGAGACTTGAAACTTGGAGATGTGTGCATGTGTATGCGTGTATGTGAGTGTGTCTGTTTGTACCTGTGCTATGTATTTTTTTATATAATGACATTTCATATGCGGTAAAATAGTGATAGTCTATACACTAGAATATTATCCCATGGTCTATTACTATATTTATGTTATATTTTTATCGTTATATACTAACATGAGATCCATTTTTTTTTTTTTTTTTTTGGTTTTTTGAGACAGGGTTTCTCTGTATAGCCCTGGCTGTCCTGGAACTCACTTGGTAGACCAGGCTGGCCCCGAACTCAGAAATCCGCCTGCCTCTGCCTCCTGAGTGCTGGGATTAAAGGCCTGTGCCACCAGGCCCGGCATGAAGATCCATTTTTAAACTTAGCCCAGTAAGAAATTTAAAATACATAATAAATTAGGACAATTATAACATACACTGTAATTAAAGTTATGTGACTATGATTTCACCATGAGACTACTATACCATATTCAGTCATTCCTTCATGCTGATAGGGACATTCTTCTACATGATGGAATGATGACTAGGAAGTGAGGTAGTTTTCTAGAAGCATTTAAACATAAACACTGCGCTACCAGAAGAGTGATTTGAATTTAAATCTGATAACTAAAAAGAATACAAAAACTAGATCATGGACTTTAATCAAATAGTCATGGATGCTCTGGACAAGAAATGATTTACTCTTGCTCCCAGCCTGGGTGACACCATGCCATACCATCTTCCTCCTCCTTCTGTGCATGTGTGTGCACATGTGCATGCACACATGCACTCCACAGCTGGCATGTGGATGTAGGAAGACAGCTTTAAGAAGTTAGTTAGTTCTCAGTTGCTACCATTGTGTCCACAGATTGGAATTTGGTGGTTAGATTTGGGTCGCAAGCTCCTTCACCCTCTGAGTTAACTGGCTTCCCGTTGCTGGGATTCTCTATTTAGTGTTTTTGAACTATAGGGAAACCCATGACATAGCAATGAGAAAGCGTCCAGGTCCAGATCTGGCATGGATATGCTACGTGGCTTTAGTGTAGATTCTGGGACCTAGCTTTCCAGTTGTTTTGTGTGAAATGGAGGTATAGCCTTTAACTCCTGTACCTCATGGAAAATTTTCATTCCTTGAATGAGTCATTCCATCTCCCAACCCTCATTTATTCTCTTTTAAACAAGGATAAGAATAATCTCTACTTTAGGGTTGATAGAAGGAAAAAAAATGAGGTAATCTTAATGAAATGCCTGGTTGATCATTTTTCACATGAAGATGGTGATAGTGGTAGTGATGGTGGTGGTGGTGGTGGTGGTGGTGGTGGTGGTGGTGGTGGTGGTGGTGGTGGAAGTAGTAGATATTCAGGTTCACTAGTAGTAGTCCATTCCGATTCTAAAGTTGTGCTTGATTAGGAAGTGATGAATATCTACCATGCCTCCAAGGTCACTTACCAGTGAATACACAGTGCTTATAGAAACACTTCTTTCAAGCTCTAAATGCAATGTTTTTAAGAAAACAAATTGCAAATCGTGTTTTTGTAGAATCAAAGAAGGAAGACAAGCAGGTGTAAGTGAACAAACAGAGACCATTTAGTGTCTGCCCTTCAGAAGGTTAAACCCCTTAATTAAGTCTACACCAGTTCTTCGCAATCTTATAATTTGTATCTGACACTGCTTCATTGTAAGAACAGCATACAGGCTTATTGACTGTTTATTGTCTTGGGTTTCTCCTAGTTTATTCTGACATTTTCATGCTGAGAAGAAAGCTGATAACCTATTGTCTTTATCATCACTGTCAAGGGTAAGAAGTATACCCAGTGGGCTCTTGCTGACAACACCAAGACATTATGTCCTTGGGATACAATGTATCCAAGAATATGGCCTTCAAGTGTCATTCTCTCAATTTCATGAGCCATAGGCAGGCACCTGGTGATTAGGTGAGTACAAGCAGCTGCTGTTTTCAGTTCTTTCACAATTATTTAAAGGAGAAATCTTGGACTACATTCAAACAGGAAACACCAGCCATTGCCATGCTGGAATTTTGTCCTCTTTCTTCTTCCTTTCCTTTTCTTTCCTTATTTATTTATGTGTAAGTGCACTGTAGCTGTCTTCAGACACTCCAGAAGAGGGCGCCAGATCTCCTTACAGATGGTTGTGAGCCACCATGTGGTTGCTGGGATTTGAACTCAGGACCTTCGGAATAGCAGTCAGTGCTCTTACCCACTGAGCTATCTCTCCAGCTCCCTCATTTTCTTTCCTTAAGGATTTACTAAAGGATTAAAATATGTTGGAAGTGTGGTGAATGTATGAGACTGAGTGACCTCTTTGAAGGTGAACTTGAAAATATTAAAAATTGTGAAGCAAAATGCTAGTTGCACCAAGCCATTAACATGATTTGTAAACAAGATTAAGGGCCAAAAATTCCTGCTCAACCCTGAAGTGACTTGTACTGCGGCTTTGTAACATCTTGTATAGAGTTTAGCTTTCTTAGGTGGTGATGACACAGACCAAGATGGGAAGGAGGTGAACTTAAGTTAGTGGTTTAGGATATTTGGTTATTATCCCCTCTGTGATTTGACACAGAAACAATGATGATTCACTCAGCTCATCCCTGTGGTACAAAGCAATTCTAAAAACGTGTCATCCTCGTTTCTTGCTTTTCTCCTCTCTCTGCTTCTTTGCCTGGACAAAAATCTATTTCTAAAAGTAATTTTCTTTAGTCGGATTCACCTTGCTCTGGTTGCTGTGTCATCCATTTTCTTAATTCAGATCTCTGTAATCTTGCATTCACACACGATAAAAAAGTACCTTTTGGTAGGTTTGCTAACTGCTCATCAATAAGCAATACTGACTGCTTTGGGAATGCTGTGTTCCTATCCCAGGTGCTGTCATGGGCTAACGTATTCTCTATAGATGACTTCTGTCAGGACGGAATCAATTAGTAACTGCAAGATTTCTGAGACAAAGTATAGCATATGCTATCTTTAATATCAAAGAACCACCTTACGTGCCTCATTGGGCCGAGGTAGACAGAAAAGTAAAAAGCACTTCAATTCTCTTTTTCTGATTTTAGCATAACGACAAACACACATTTCTGATGTGGACAGTAGTAGGAGTGTTACCAGTTGATAGCAGTAGGAATTCCTTCAAACACTGAGGTTTATATTCAGCACTTCCTCATGGGCATGAGAGTTCCTAGAATAAATTTATGTCACTGTGTCTAAGAGGAGGAATGCACACTTGCTTTGTAGGTATAAATAACCACAGTGAGGTTGGAGACACTCCCTTAGGACGTGCTGTGATGAACCCGTCCTACCTGAGAGGAGAAGAGAGAGGTGATCAGGACAACATTTGGTAGTGACGCGTTAGTGAGAATACGTAGTGCCAGGACTTTTATTTTGATATTGACTTTTATCACAAAGTTCTCTCCCTTCAGAAAAGAACGCGGGTTTTTAAATACGTGAGATTCTTTTCTTGTTTCCTGAAAGCGTCTACTTCTCCAGATGTCAAGTTCGTCTCATTAATATAAGTCGATGTGTGAATGTTATTCAGTTTTTTTAAGAGAACACAGGAAAAGACTTATTTGCATGAAATTTAGAGTTGCAACTTTTAAGCCATAGCCAGCCAAAATAAATAAATAAAATAAATTATTTTGATTTATGGAGTTTATTTGTAGAATAACAGATTAAATGAAATTTAAAAATATAATTATCCATGTGATCTAATGGAAATTATTTTTGAATACCAGTTAAAATATCTGAGTTCTGATCTAAACCATTGCATTAACCATCTGTATAATTATGGCAGTTATTTTTTATATACCATTTTGATTTAATTTTTCCCATCTGAAAAAAAAGTGAATTTTGTTGAAATTAGTTTTGTAACTTCTATAAATATTTTGACTACCTAATAAAATTATACTTAGAGACATATGATAGCTTTAAGTTCACTTTCTATTTATTATCAAAAATTTCCAATAAAGGATTTTAAAAATTATTGAATATTGGCTTCCTATCCTAGAATGTTGAGTTTACAACTTACTTCCATATCTTTTCTCATTCGTGGTGGTTTGCAGAAACATTCAGAACTTGAAACATGTTATACCTTTCTATGATTTCTTTGCAGGACACTTAATGAATTTTAGATTCGAAGTATTCTTCAGCCTGCTCTATCTAAATTAATGACTACCCCGAAATCTATTCACCATTCATTTGTGACTTTCTTCTTCACTTTACAGTCCTTTCCTCACCATTTCCCATATCAGTTCTCAATCATACAAGACAACATGCAGCAGCACTGGATGGTGACAATCAATTCATACAGGACAGGGTTTTCCACACTTTGCAGATTCTATGCAGAAGGAAAAAAAGAAAAACCCAAAGGTTTTGTAATTGCTGTGATCCCTTAGGGTTGAACATGACAGCTGTTTTAACAGCTGGAAAGTCATGTCTCCTGACAGCTCAGCAAAAGTGCTATAGACTGCTGAACATATCAGAAAGTGTGCATGAGCAGAACTGTCTTAGAACTGCTCCAAGACAAATTGATCTAACAGCTTTGCTCCTCTGAATAGTTTATAACCACGAACTGTCAGCAGGTTGGATCTCAGACCTGGGAATGTTTCCAGCTCCCCATTATTCTGAAATCCCTCCTGGGGTCTCAGATTAGGAATGTTTTAAGAGCAGTGAAAGCACCTACTTGATGCTTGTACAGATTTCAAAAACAGGAGAAACCAATCAGTTGGATTTGACGAAAGCTGAGAAGCTGTATGGCCGGTGTTGAGGGATACTCTTTTGAGAAATTTGCTCATAACATGTACAGACTGAGAAGCAGTACTGCGCGGTAGCTATCTATTCTAAGAGATCAGAATGGTCTTGTGTTTCCATCATGGGCACGTGGCACATTCCCATCAACTGTTCAAATCTTGCTTTCAACGTATTCCTTCAGTCCTTCCTTTATTTCTTTTTGTAATCCATGATTTCTATGTAGTTCTGAGCATCTCTTGTATGACAAAGCCAGCTCAAGTGCTGAAAACATGCTACCTGCCTTAGTGGAACTCAACGAAGAGACAATGCTTTGCCGCTGAATGCCAGGCAAAGTGTAGTTGCAAGTGTAGTAAGTATGGTGAGCATGGGGAACGGCAGAGAAGCCCAATACCCCACATGGGCCAGCAAGTGTAATCCAGGAATCCATGGACCATATTAACCTGGGACTTCATGATACATTCATCCAAGAAGCATCAAAACCTATAAACTGAGGAAAAGGGAGCCATATTACATTTTTATTTTTGACAGATCTTCTGGAAACTGAAGATGAGGAGGAAAGCTGGTGGGTACAAGAGAGACTCCAAGCAAGCTCTAAAAATAGTGCTGTGATCTAGGAAGGAGAGGATGCTGGGAAGGTGACCACCTGAGAGACATCACTTACATACAGCACATTTGAAGTCTGAATAAAAACTGACAGTTTCAGTATACCAACAAAATGACCAGCTTTTCTGTAGTAGTGAGGAGAGAATCTGTGTTCTACTATATTCTAGACAAAGCACAAGTTTTACAATAGCCCTCATTTTTATTTCGAGACAAGGTCTATATTGCCCAGGTTCAACTTGAACTCACACTGTAGCCCAGGCATGCCTTTAATTCCCTTTGTCTTAGCTTCCTAGTAGATGGAACTACAGGTCTGCATCATAGCCTGGCTAATAAATACCTTTAAAACGCATACTTGATACCAACTGCCTCTTATTCTCTGTAAAACAACCATGGGCAATAACTTGGCCAAATTTAGTCATTGCTTTATTTTTAAGTACAGTTTTATTACAACACACATACAATTGTGTATGTATGAGTGCCTGGCTGCTTTCGACTGTAACAGCAGAGCAGTATAGCTTTGATTGCAGACGGAGTGAACAAGAAGACCAAAATTTTATCTTTCTCTTTATGAGAAAAGCTTACAACTTTCTTCTCTATTCACACATAAACCAGCCTTGGAATGTTCACTTAGTTACATCCCTTTTTACTAAACAATTTTTAGTGCATAGGAAATTAATCAAGTTGAGGAATTATATAATTTTTCATGTTGATCTAAGTCCTCTTTGTGTTACAGAATGTTTCAAGATGTTATAATATTTACTGCAAAGGAAATATATTGCTATCAAGGAAAATTTAGTAGCTGGATTATTTTTCAAAGTACAGTTGTTTTAAAGGTCTCAATAAGTAAATCATTTTTGTAGATAGACATGGTCTTACTTTTGGGCAGCAAATGATGTAAAGAGATCATGTGTCCATTTCATATCTAATATTTTAATAAACATTCACAATTTTACTTGTAACTGGTGAGGAGAAGGGCCAGCTCTCCTACCTGCTACAGGGAGAGAGGGGACATGAGTTCTGGCCTCACCCTTTTCCTGAGGCAGTGCTACAGAGCTAGGCCCTGATGTTTTTAGCAGGTGGTATGAGCTCAAGAGCACTGGCCCTGCCCTTGCAGGCTTTCACAGGCAGGAGAGCTGGCCCTGGTCCCTTACAGAGCACAAGAACTGGCCCAACTGACATGGGAACAGGAGGGCTGTGGGCTGACCAGCTCAGATACCATCCAAGTCTACACCAACATCTACCCCATCCATGAACTCCTAGAATACACGAAGGGCCAAGCCCTACAGAAGCAAAACTGCAGTATCTCCATGACACAGGGTAACAACAGAATATGCGGAAGGAGTCCAGGTGAGGATTCAGTCTTGATAATGTAAAGGAAGTCAGAGGACTTGAACCAGACCAATGACTCACTGCAATGAGTATTTGTAAATAAAGCTGTGTGACAAAAGAGTATACTCTGTTCTCTGTGACATACTGCATTTCCACAGTGAGATGTGTGTGTATGTGTGTGTGTGTGT
>NC_034590.1:161168435-161174443 GCF_900095145.1 Mus pahari | reverse complement strand
TGTGTGTGTGTGTGTATGTGTGTGTGTGTGTATGTGTGTGTGTAGTTCTGTTTTGGTTTATTTTGGTTTGGTTTTATTTGTTTTATTGGTTGGGGGAGGTTGTAATGGTAGAGGACAGGAAGAAGAGTGGGATCGGGGTGCATTGTAAGAAACACAAAATGAATCAAAAGATGTTAACAATTTCTCAAATGTAGCAAACTGAAATAATAAAGTATTTGTATGATCAACAGATAAAGTCAAATGGAGCCGTGTGTTGCTTACCGAAAAGTGAATAGATCACGCTGTAAATATGCCATGCTACTATAACTAAGTAAATACACAGATTTCTCTATTTTCCCCAGTTTAGTCAAGATTGAATTATATGTTGTGCTTATGCACTGATGGCTGCTAAAGTCTCTCTGATATTGCACAAATATCACATAGAGAAAATGAGGGGCTTTGACAATTCCCTCTGAGCCTTCTGTACTTGATTGCTTGTTACAAAAATATTAGCCAGTGTCAAAGCCATTTGAGTGGATTCCCACAAAAATAAAGTTTGGGTCTGAATTAACTTTTCACCAAGTGGTTTTCACAAAGCATGAAATTATCTCAGTGCTGAGAGTCACCACTTGGAATTAGATCCTTGTCAAGTTTTTCCTAATTAGACATTACTCATGGCAACTTATGCTTTTTCTGCTCTTGCATAACTGGAGCTCTTTAGATTGAGAGTTGAGGCTGTTTCCACCCTTCAAGTGCCACTAGAAACTGCCTGTGAAGACTCTCTTTGTAGCCAGGAGAAGAACACTTGTATCTTCCTTTCTTTCTCTTTTAAAAATTTTAATATTTCACATAATTTTCTTGGTAATCTAAACTACATTTTATTTTGTCTTATATTTTGTATCATGCACATGTGTGCATGTCTATGATTTACTGCATGTACATACATGTGAGCAGGTACATGTGCTGGCTGGGGATTTGGGGTTTCATTCTCTATTGCTTTCCACCTTGTTTTTGGAGACATGTTCGCTCACTGCACTTGAGGTTTGTAATTTCACCTAAACTGGCTAAGCCAGTCAGCTCTCAGGGTCAGTCTGATTGTACCTACTGGGGTTCTACAAATTCAGAGCTACACTCAGATTTTAGCTGGCTCTGTGGATTTGAACTTAGATCCTCTTGCTTTCCATGAAAGCACTCCTGTACGCTGAGCCACCTTTTCAGCCTGCAAAGCATTTTTTACTTTATTTGTAAAGAACAGAAATACATCTTTATTTCTGTGAAACTAAATAAAATTAAAAAAAATAGAAACTAAAATTCTCAGAGCAAAATTGAAATAGTAATATGCACTGGCTTGTGTAGTCAGTGGAGATCTCTCCTTGAACCCAAGAATATTACTTTTTTGTTCTGATCAGGAATTATTTTTATTTGGTATGTTTTCACTGAAATTTAAAAGATTTCTCCATCATATATCAAAAGTCACATTGAACAACAGCAAAAAAAATTCTCTATGTTTCTGTTATTTTTTTTTATTATCAAGCCTACCCTGAGGGCACAAAAATGAACTCAGTATTAATGCTTAACAATTGACCAGATTGAAACGGAATAAATAAATGGGACAAAGCCCAAAAGACCACATGTGCAAAAGCTACAAGTGAAAGACACTGTGGCAGGTTTGCCTTGTGCCTTGAATAAAGTCCACACTACTATTAAGGACCTATAAGTTCCAGTGTCCTTGGGTTCTTCCCTTCCTATTGGCATGGTATTATTATTTTTCTGTATATAGTAAACTACTTTCCACATAATAAGTTCCCTCTGGATAGCACTTAAAGATCCATGTCTGTGTTTTCTTCCCAATAATTCTATTCTACTTAATCGGAAAGCTATTAGAAGATTTTCATACTTTTTTTTTTCTAGCAAGAATATTCTCATTGAACTAATCTGTTCAGGAATTCGAAGAGTAGAGTGGTGTTTAAACTCAATGTCTCCCTTCTTCCCCATAGTCAGAAGGCGTCCTTGTTTAAAGAGCAGAGTTAATTCCATTTCCTTCTTTGTTTTATATAAAATGTTAGTACAGGTAGCTCCAGGGTAATTAGAGCCATACAAACAGTTTTGGTGTGAATTTTAAAGACAAATTTCTATCCACTTTCCTTATAGGACACAAACAAAGTTCTTCCTCAATAAAATTGTTCTCTGGAGGAAAAAAATGTTTCTGTGGTGAATCTTGTGGCATAATGTGCAAACTGTTAGCATTTTGCACTGAGGAGAAAATCATTTCTTGTAATTGTATTAACGTTTCTCTCAAATTATTTTCAGATTCATGGTGATTGAGATTGTGGAGTAGCTGAGTCTTTTATGAAAGGATGTTAAATCATTGTGGTTTCCTCTATAAACAAACACAATTCTACTCTTGGAAATGAGCAAATATTAACTAATTCTTTTTAAAGAAGAGAATGTTTGTTGAATGCCTCTGGCCACAATGCAGTCGACCTTGAAATCTGCTTAGTGAAAAAAAAAAAAAAAAAAAAAAAAGAAGAAAGAAAGAAAGAAAGAAAGAAAGAAAGAAAGAAAGAAAGAAAGAAAGAAAAAGAAAAGAAAAAGGACTCTGCCATTGGAGAGATGAGTATCCACTAAGATAGAAAAGAATGCTTCAATAATTCCTAAATTAAGCATTGTTTCAGGAGATGGCCAAACATGCATCCTTACATAGTTATACATGTATCCTTACATAGTTATATGGGCCGTGAAGAATGCCATGCTGCCTCTATAAACTTGAATTTCTAAAAGTGAAGCAAATCCTTTATTTACTACATTTAATTTTATCTATGATTTGTTTTTCTCATGAAACATAAGGAGAGATCATTTAGAAAACACAGATATCAAGTGTGTTTCCAGTATATCTCTGCACATCCAGGAATCACAGGTGGTCTCTGGCCACCAAGAAAACCACTTGTATCTCTGTCTGTGGCCACAACAGGCTTCACAAAGACTTGGCCTCCTTTATTTCCCTCAACAGAACGGAATGAGTCTCAGAGAATGTCTGGGGAACTTTGAAGGGAGAGATAATGTTGTTCTCAACTTCTAGAAATTTAAAAATCACTGGGCTACGTGAAGACAGAGGGGAACACCCAAGATGCCAAGTTACAGGGAATTTGAAGTTCGTAAACTGGAATTCAACAAAGAAATATAAATAAACATACTTGAAATAAAAAAATCCTAAAATTTACTATGAATCATTATAAAGGATTGTTAACATAATAAAGTTAACAACTGGATCCAATCTTTCTTTACTAAAACAGTTTTCTTCCTAAGAGTGATTTCTGAAAAAAGGAAACTTATGTTCATAATTAAACTCAAGAATTAGTTAAAAATATAATTTCCATAACTGTGCCCTAAAGTTATTGGTCCAGCAGAAGAAAATACAATCATTGATTATCTTTGTAGCATCAGCATTAAGCAGAGATTCCTGCGGTGGGAAACTGGAGAAATCTCAAATTACTTTTCATGGTGTTTATGGTGACAGCATTTTCATTTTGTTGCTATGAGAATCTAAAACTACAGTTTTCTTGTTCTACATCATGGGAAGGGTGCTGGAGGTCTGTTGCATCAACAGAACCAAAATAACCTATTTCCTGTCCTACATCAACACATTAGCTCAATTGATAATCAAATGCACCCAAGATGGAGGAAGCCTGATTGTGGAAGAAATGCATGCACCCTAGAGGTATGTCCAAAGGCCGGGTTAAACTACTAGATTTTGCCATGAAGTCAGAGAGCAACAGAAGACATAGGAGGGCACTAGAAAAGAGTGTCTGATGTGGGAGTTTTAAGCAGCAAGTGTACCTAAGATGCTACATCAGATAGGTGGAGCCCATACCTTTTAGTTGGCTTCCTTCTGACATCCCAGCTTCTGGGTGGGACCTATAAACCACCTGAGTCTATGGATCTAAAGGAAGGTACTGATGAGAGAGTCTCACGTCTCACACACTTTTAGTGTATGTTCCCAGGATTAGTTAATCTTGCAATTGTTTACTATTATATAAAGACTGCTTTTCTCCAGGGAACAGAGGAGTTAGAAAAAATAGCAACTGGCTACTCACCCTCTGGAAAAGCAGATGGCTAGAAAGAGGCAGCTTTGCCCTGAAGGACAAGAGCTGACAGCATTCTCTAGGGAGAGAATTTAGCCTGTTGAGTGAGTTTCAATCAGAGAAGCCTTTTTTTTTTTTTTTTTTGTAGGAAAATAAGTAGAAAGCCAGCATATCAAGCAGCATGGCCTCCTAAAATTAATGACTTAAAATCGAATCGAAGTGAGTGGAGTTAGAATGTTTGCGTAGGTCTTCTGCATTTTTATATTTAAACAGGAAAGTAAAATAAAATAAAACCATGCCTTTTTATTGTTTTTTTATCTATGTATTTTTATATCAATGTCATACATTGAAATTATTTATTTTAATCACTTGAAACCTCCATTTTCCTCTCTCTTCCTCCTTCTTCTGACAGACTCCTTATACAAATTCTTTTTTAAAAAAATATTTATGATTAATACTTTGTGTGTGTGTGTGTGTGTGTGTGTGTGTGTGTGGTGTGTGTGTGTGTGTGTGTGTGTGCTTGTACATGACATAGGTGGATAGGCATGCGTGTCACAGTGCTCATTTAGTGGCCCAAGGATACCTTTGTGGAGTCATTTGTACCTACCATACTTATGTCTGCTCTGGGGATCTAACTCCTCGGGTTTGTGTGATTGCTTTGACAATCCAATCTTTTTACTTATCATTTACTGTGACCCAGGCAATTTTGTAAGTATTTTGCAGATCTTAATTCTTAGCATGCATTACAACCAGCTCACTAGTTAAGGAATACTCCCATTTTACAGATGAATATTTGAGGTGCCCTTTCATTTCTCAAGCTACCGAGTTTCATAAGCGGCAGAGGAAGGATGAGGGCAAAGATGGCGTGTCCACAAAATTGTCTACTGTAACATGCAACTTGCAAACAGCAGTCTTCAATTGTTGATGAGGATAAATTACAGAAGTTATTTAATCAGTGTTCCCGGTGGTTCGTTCTACATTTCTTACTTCTCAGCTGCTACATTCTCTCCAGTAGTGACAAGTGCAACAGGCCCCAAAATACCTGGGCGCTGTCCCGAGGCGAAAAGTTCACGGAATCGTGGCATCCTGTATAATGAATGCTCCAATGTCCTTGCTTTAGTTGGAAAACAGATCATGTGCTTTCCCTTAATACATAGCCAAGTTAGATCCTAGGCAGTCAGTCCTTGAGCTGACCCTGGGTTTAGGTAGCTAAGTCACTGCCCTACACAGGAATTTACCGTTCTCTAGGAAGAAGGAAGTTTGTGATCTAAAGAGGAACCAGAGTAGATACTTAGAACTGTAGGTAGCTGAGTTACACCCATACACAAGTATTTACAGTGTCCTAGGGGGAAGGTGGACTATAGGAACTATGGCAAGGGCATGAAGCCCTTGCCCCTGGCTTCTAAGTTTAAGCTGACTTTAGGTGGAGCTGTTTTTGATCCCAGCTGTTAACATTGAATTTTATCCCAGTTGGTTCCTGCCAGTCCTTCTGTGTTCTCATTCCTCTGTTTTGTGTAACTTCCCTATTTTCTTCTGTATAAATAGTCTGATGCTCAATTAGACATTACACTCAGATACCATGCTCCCTTGTGTCCGTATTTGTTTGTCACCCCACATTTGCCAAATCCTCGCTCACCTGCAACCAGAGACCCAATTCCACGCAGATCGGGGACCCAAGTGAGGTCGGTCTGCGGCACTCAGCAAGGATGCTTGCCTGGTTTCTTAAGGAAGGCTCACTTTTATGAAAGAAAACTTCTCTGGGTCCTTGTGTCAATGGTCAAGGAAGGCCTAGAGAGAAGGCTCAGTGGTTAAAGAGCACTAACTGCTCTTGCAGAGGACCTAGGTTTGGTTGCTAACACCTACATGGTGACTTAAAACTACTGTAAAACTCTAGTTGCAGGTGATCCGATGTCCTCTGCTAACCACCATGAAGCATGTGCACAAAGC
>NC_034590.1:161153259-161167769 GCF_900095145.1 Mus pahari | reverse complement strand
AAAATAAACCTACAACCAACAGTCATGGAGGTGCAGATCTCTTTCACCAAGAGCTCAACCCTGAATAATGTAGAAAAACAAAACAAAACAAAAAACGTAACAGCTAGGGATTAGTGGTCAAGCAAGAGAGTGAGGGGCCCAGTGCCAGGAAGTGACTAAGAATGCTCTGAAATCAGAACTTCATCAACCTCAAAGCTGGAGATTTTCATTAAACTGACGAAGCTGCTTTTTCACTAAGTCAAAGTAAGGAAAGTAGAGGACAGAGCAGGAACAAAGTAGAGGTTTTAAGAATGAGCTTTATCGCTGAGCAGTGGTGGTGCACGCCTTTAATCCTTGCACTTGGGAGGCAGAGGCAGGTGGATATCTGAGTTTGAGACCAGCCTGGTCTGCAGAGTGAGTTTCAGGACAGCCAGGGCTACACAGAGAAAGCCTGCCTTGAAAAATAAAAATATTTTTTAAATCTCCTCTTGTTCAAAAGATATTTTCCTTTTCTATAAACGATAGAAATCCATTTTTATTTGCCCATGTTTTGTTCATTAGAGCCATTGGATCGACTGAGTAGTAAAGGTTATTAGCTGTGTGGTGCATGAGTGACCGTACATATTCAAGGCATCAAGCCTCATTCTCAAAGACTTCTTTAACGCTTTTGCAGAGGGTCAGCTCCGAGGCAACACAGAGACCTATCAAAGAACTGGGCTCTTAAGGTTTCAGCTTTGTGACACTGTATCGGGAAACAAAATAAAAATGTAATTTGTAATATTGTAAGCTGACAGTCGAGGAAGGATGAAGAACTAATAATACGGTGAAGATTGACAAAATAGATGAGCCAGCAGGACCCAGACCACTCATAAGAAAATTACCAAATGAAAGTTAAATGTAGCTTACCAGGAGGTGAGAATAGCTCAGAGACTAAATATAATAACATAAAAACGGCGTGTTAGATAGTCGTTAACTCAATGGTAACATTTCTCAGTGTACTCATTAACTTTTTGATTAAAGATAACCAAGGGACGTTATTTTCATATAAAAATAATTACAATCTTATGAAATTGGCCTGATTAATAAGAGCAGTAAGAATGGAAACTGACCGAATCAACCTTTTTCTCAGAGTTTCTTCTGCTAGAATTTCTTATTAAGGAATCTCAGTTCAGACTTCTAAAAATATCTCAAGGATAAGAAGGCAGATTTCAATGGCAGAAATTAACTACTTGGGTAAAATGTTCTGGTTAGAATTATCAAAATATTCTTTGAGGTCTTGACCTGATGTTATTTCACTCCTGGCAAGCAGGAACTTTCTAGCTTAGTTCAAGCTGGTTTTCCTATAGAGATTTCTTGGCATCAGAGTCATAGCTCTGTATAACTGTGTCATCATGTCTGTTATCAGCAGTATCATGCTCAAATGTGACATTCCAGCCAAACATTTGGCCACACAAAATTGTTTTCCAATTAGTTGTTGTTATGAAGGGGACAGATTCTTATTGAACTTCCACAAATAACTCTGTGGCCATGGAAATCATAGCACTCAATATGAATTGCTGGGTTCATATTGACCACTCAGGGAACAGCAGTTCATTATTTGGCCCTACCATGCAGCTTTGAAGTTGGTTAAAGTCACTTTCTCAAAAACGTATCCCCACAACAATTGTCAAAATAGTGCAAAGCTGAAAATGTTAACATCATCTTATTTGCCAAAATTTTTCAATCTTGAGAACCAGTTGTCTTTTATATTTTGGACAAATTTGCAGTCTTTAGTTTCTAAGTCCTATTCATCTCAGAAACAACTAGAAGAGAGTTCCTTTATATGGTTTTATGAATAAACATAAAACTATGTGGAAGGACATACTGAACATTTGTATACACACTAGCATAGATATAAATGTAAGCAGAGATTTCTACATTCATACAAAACCTCTAATTATCAGGTAAACAGCAATAAAACCTTCATTGGGCTTATATCAATTAGTTGATTCTTGTCTTTGTCTCCTTCCTATTGTTATACAAAATATATTTTCAGCAATTACAAACTGCAAACTGTTAGCAATTTTTAGTGAGGTAAATTATAAAATCAAGAATAAACTTTTCTATAATTTTATGTAAAATTTTCAGAGTATACTTATGTTTATTGAATTTATAATTAAAAATGGTCTGCCATTTAATATACATTATTTTTTCCATTTTGTTTTTCTAACAATTCATAATTATCTATCTTTAGTATACTTAAGGGAATAAAGAATTAATAAATATCATTAGACATCAGTGTTTGATGAATGCTGCTCTACAACTAGAGATCTACAGACTATTTGAATAAACCCAAGGATGTGATGGTATATGCATAAAATTTCAATTGTATAGTAAAATTATCTTGTCCACTCCAGTTTTAATTATGTTTTTGCTATATTTATCTGTGTTCAAATTATCAGGTTTTATTGTGATCATGATATGGAATTCTCCTTACATTTAATTTTTTCAACATGAAGTTTGCTTTATACAAACTTACAAATGCCATCACAATGAGGATAATAATCATATTTTTCCAACCCCTCACTATGTCCTGTCTTTGACTGTTAACCTGGCTGCCTCTGTGGAGTACTGCATAACTTTAATCTTAGTCGGTATAGAGCATCTTTAGCAAAGAAATTGCATGTTTCCATGTCTTAGGAGGATATGTATAAGGAATGATGTACAATCTACTTGTTCAAATCCTGGAAAATGGAACTTTTAGTTGACCAACCATTATTTCTTAGCCACAACACTGTGAACTTCCCTTTCACCCTCTCAGATAACAGGAAGTTACAGCATTCTGTATGCAAAGTCTTAATAACTAGCTCAATAAGCCATAAGTAATCAAACATTCATATTTATTAAATGACAACTATAATAAAACAAGATTTTAAAATATCTTAAAGGATGGTACCCTGAACCAAGACAATTAAAGGTTGCAATGAATTTAAGTGACTTACAGCTTTGTACCGTCCATAATAGTTTTTCCTCTTAGTGATGGATACTGCCTAGAATTTGAAAAGAAAGCAAAGAAGCTGTTCTTTTTCCAACATGAAGCACACTACAATTTTACTTCCATCAAATTATCTCCTTTCACCAAGAGTTTTAGTTTTTCTCTAGCTGTGAATGCATTATTGTCTATGTGATACTTTAATGCCTCTATAGTTTGATTCATTTTAAATAGATATTTCCTGAGCCAAATTTGAGAACTCCTTTTGATCTCAGATACATTATTACACCTTTTTAATCTTGGATACATTGTTATCCACTGAAGTTCCATAATCCCCTCTTCACAATACAGCAGTCTCTGGTAGGAAGCCCTAAAGCCAGTATATTTAGAAGACAGAGTCAATGGCCTTGATTGAATCTAATGGCATTTTAGATATTTAAGAAGACTATAGGTTGGATGTCTTTTTATACCATTCGAGAATAATTCTAGTCCTGTTCATTACGTAGTGTGTTTTTGTGATAAGCACATGAGATGAATGATATAAAACCAGTCTGAGCATGCATGCATCAGTGCATTCAGAATGCTCAATATGATTTCTTTAGAAAAAATATAAATCAATGCTGAGGAGACAGTGTCAATTTTGACGGCTTTGTAAGCATATATAAACAGAAGGTGTTGCTGTCCAACATTGTATTTTGGCAACTGTAGATTTTTGTTCTTTGATCCAGTTTTCATCACCATGCTCAAATATGGGCTACTTTGCAAAATCAACCTGTGTTTGCCTATGATATATGTACTAGGAAGAAAGGCAGCTGTTCGCCAGCCATCTCTGGAATTAATTCCTAGGGGAAACTTAAAGGTATATTGTGGCACTTTTTTTCACTATCCTAACTGTATAGGAGTTCATTGAGATGTATTGGCCTTGTGTCAAGATAATTTTATTCTGTAATGTTTATTTCCATTTGAAGTTTTTGTTTGTTTGTTTGTTTTGCCTTTTAAATAAAGTTTAACATAGCTTTAAAGTAAGGAATCACTTATTTTGGCTCATAGTCTTAGAGGTTTCCATATGTAGACCTCAGCTGCAGTGACGGTGGGCCCAGGCTGAAACAGAGAATTATGGCAACTGAAACCTGTGTAATAAACAGAAAGTAGGGTGAAAGAAAAGGGAAGAAGGGTGGGGGAGGCAGCAAGGGAAGGCAGTATGGAGAGAGAGAGAGAGAGAGAGAGAGAGAGAGAGAGAGAGAGAGAGAGAGAGAGAGAGAGAGAGAGAGAGAGAGAGAGAGAGAGAGAGAGAGCTCAATGGCAAGGGAAGGGGAAGGGAGGAGAAGAGAGAGAAACTTTCCCCCTCCAGAGCTCCATGTCTTAAAGTTTTCTGTACTTTCCCCCAGTTGTAAGCAGAGTTTTTTACACATATGCCTCTTTTGATGAGGGGTATTCATACCCAAATGAAAACATGTGGATTCTTAATATAATTTATTTTCCCTGGAAGGCAAACTCCCATTTGTGGAACTATGGCTATTTAAAATGTGTTGAGGTGAGTTTCAATTCCTAATTTAGCAAAATTACTGTGGTTCAAGTGCAGGAGAGTAATTAGACCTTTGTTTACTCTATTGTCAGTCACTGAAGAGCTTCTGGTTAGTGTGGGTAAGGCACAATGCAGAGGTAAGGGACAGTCTCTATACAAGGTCAGAGATTAGTCATTCGTTCTCTTACTTATTAGAAGTCAGTGCTCACAGAAGCCTGTGACTGAATAGCACCTCACAGGCTTCCTTATGAGCAAATACTAAGGAATATCAAGAAAAATTATTGAAATTATTTGTCTTATTCCACAAGTACCATTCTGGCATCTGTTATAAGAATGTTGAATATCAATAATATAAATACAAGGAAAAGCTTTGGAGCCCATTCATAACATTAGCAAGAAAGATAAATATGAAATGTTATTATTGAAATGTAAAGTTTATTCAATATGTATGTAATAGAATAAATAAAATATAAATTTAAGTTACTGTGCTAGGGAGGGTAAGGTAAACTAGAACCTCGCTAGATTCAGTGTAGCCAACAGGACTGAGGGTAAGTGAGTGTGTCACATGGACAAAGGGTACGACCTACATCAAGGTCGCTGACACAGGAGGAAGAAGGTCCTGTCACCTGAGTGTGGGAAGACTGCAAGAGAAACATACATGAGAATCCAGGACCCTCTCTGAGACACTTCTGGGTTACTACACACACAGGAAGGTACGATGCTGAGAAACAGACAGGACTTGGTCAGGTTTCTTTACAGTATTAGAGGTCACAACTTTAATAAGGTGAAGAAAATGAGATACTCGATTTTGATACCATCATTTAAAACCCTTCAAAACTTCATGCTAAATGACTCAAGCTTAAACGTGTTAGAGGAGAAAATTTTAATACTTCTGAAACAGTTTTGCCTGTTTAAATATAAATTAATATAAAAAAGGATATGGAAACATTAACACTCATGTCTGCTGCAGAATTTTAAAATATTTCTATTTTGCCACTTTAAATGTAACCTGTATTTTCATCATAATTAATATTATTCTTGTTCTTCATTTACAACTAACCTTGGTTCTATGAGGTTTCTTTACTCCTTCTCTTTTATAATCCAAAAATAACTGATATTTTATTTTTTATCACTTTATAAATATTTTATCACTATCACTCTATAAATATTTTCTAAATAATATCTGTCATTAATCTTTAAATATTTCTTTACTGACTTTGATATTAGTTACTAGATTACATCTTGACATATGTAGATATAAATAGACAAATGACAGATACTTAAATGGGTATATGCTTATTGCTTTCTATAAAAACTTATGGGAATTTAATAATTTTCTTTAATACAATTCCATATTAACTTGTTCATTATAATGAAGAAAACACTAGTTTTTTGTCTTTCATCTTCTCAACCCTGAGTCATTATTGTGCTTAATCCTTTGCTTTATTACTGATTATACTTTCTTTGTATTCATTCATAATATTTTATAATTTTCTTTGGAAACTTTTACACATTTTTGTTAGTTTATTTTTCTTGGATAATTTTAAAGATTGTTAATGAGCTATTTTCCTTCCTGTAAGTTACAAACATGGGTGTATTAGTTACTTTGTATTGTTGAGGTAAAACACCATGTGAAGACAACATATAAAAGAAAGCATCTAATTGGGCTTATGTTTTCAGAGGGTTAAGTCTCAATGCTGAAGGAGCAAAGGCTTGGTGGCAGTCACAGCTGAGAGCTCACATCTTGATCGGCCAGCTGGAGGCAGAAATCACACTGGAAACCTCAAGGTCACCAGTGACACACCTCCTTCAATAAAGTCAAACTTCCTAGTTCTTTCTAAAGTTTTACTAACTGAGTACCAAGAATCCCAACTTACAAGTCTGCTGGACACATTCTTACTCAAACCAAAATAAAGACTGCCTGTGTAGGGGAATGCCAGGACAAGGAAGCGGGAGTGGGTGGGTTGGTGAGCAGGGGGAGGGCAGATGGGATAAGGGATTTTCGGAGGGGAAATCAGGAAAAGGGATAACATTTGAAATGTAAATAAAGAAAATATCTAATTAAAAAAGAAATATTAAAAAAAGGAGACTGGCATAAGCCATTTACAAAAATCTTCCTTCCTTCCTTACTTGGGTATCTGTTATGTAGAAGGTTGTGAATTGCATAGTGTCATGTAAACTATAGACTTTAACTTTGTATAAAGTAGTTGGATGGATGCCTAAATGACAGGTTTAATTACTCCTTCTATATACCATCCACAACTCCTTCGTGGTTTTATTTTCATTGTGGTTACCTTACCTATCAACTGAACCTGGTAAGAAATTAAGCTTCTAAGGCCTGTGGATGGCTATAGATTTTATTTTTGTCCCTTCAGCGTGGACTTGGCTGTCTGAATTAGAGGATAGTATTTGCTCACTTCCCCCAACACAGAATTTATTGCTTGAACCTGCATCAGATCTCCACTTCTGCAATATTCAAAGCGCCCTCTGCCTTGACAGATTTCTTATGCTGATTTACCCTTTCCAGGGATGAATTGTTCAGAGAGGGCCATGCTGCCAATCAAGGACATGATATGAAATGGAAATGATCTCAGCTAGCACATGTGAACACTAAATCTCTAGATGTTTCTTAGAATCTTTCCTGCAAATAGGTTGCTTCCAGATTTATTTCCTGCCGGCTCTGTTGTAAGCCCTCTCTTGGGAGGTCTGTGGGGCCTGTTGGGTTCAGGGTTTGGACCAATGATACTGTTTAAAAAAGAAGAAGTAAAGAAAGAAAATAGTGAGGTGGGAATTTAACTTAAATTTAAATAAAATTGCAAGAACAGGTGTAGATTTATTCTGAATGTCCTTTCAAGTTTGGACAAAGACATTTTCAAACTCAAGGATTTTGTCCTTTATGGGTCTTTCTATACTGAGTAAAATAGTCTTGGGCATGAACCAATAATGAACTGTTTGTGGAGAGACTAATTGAGAAAAGACTCAGGCAGTTTCTCAGCCTCTTCTCAGGGTTCCCTGACCCACAGAGGTCAAGGTGATGCTAGAATTTTGCATCCCACAGCATTGAATTTTTTGTAGTCTTGCCCTACAGGAACAAGGAGTTTGTATATCCTTCCTTGTGGACTTCTGTTTCCCTGAAAGAGATAGGAATTGTCCTGATGTGATAAAGAGGGTTGTGCATAGTATAAACCCCTTTCCAAACAAAGATATATCCCTTTCTAACCAAGAAGGAGTGAGAAAACTCTCTATTTTAATGAAATAGTCTACTATGCATACCCCAGCAGGCGGAATCCACTGCTTCTGGGAAATAAATACCACCAGCAACAGTGCTAACAATTTTATTATTACTACCTCCTTAAGTAATAAGATTCCAAACAAGTGAATGCACAATGGCCTAGCTAATAGGTGGGTTTACCATGAAAGAGTTAGGGAATCCCCCTGAGACAGGTTTCTTCACTAGGTCCAAAAGAACAGCATAATCAGGCATTTACTAAGAACCCCTGGTGGTGGGTTTAACAATAGACTAGCATTACACCTGGTTCCTTTCCTAGTGGTAAACAGCAGCCTGGTCCCTGCCATCTTTTGATGTATGCATTCCTTTTGTTTTGTGTCACTGTAACTTAACAGATGTGTTATGGTTTCTTTTTATTCTTCTGCATAAAAAGTTTGATGCTTGATTTGACAAATTACACTCAGATTCAACTCTAACTCTCTCTCTCTTTCTCTCTCTCTCTCTCTCCCTCTCCCTCTCGAATCTGTCTGTCAGTTCCCACTGACTCCATGACCATCTGTCTGAGACTCAGATTCGCACAGATTGAGGAGGGCCCATTGAGCCCCCGTCCGTGGCAAGATTCTTTTATTATTTTATAGTTAGGAAACAGACACAAAGGCCTAACTATGTCCCTAACTATGTCCCTAACATTAAAGATAGTTCACTGTTACGTTAGTTACTTTCTCATTTCAAAAAAACAATACTTAAAAATGGCTACATGGTAAATTACTGCTTAAAAATTTATTTCCACAATAGAGATAGAAAATTAAAGCAAACAAAGAAAAAACATTTCTTTTCATTTGATGTTATGGTTGAGAAAAAGGTGATATAAGTCATACTTGTTCCTCTAAAATGGCTAGAACAATTTAGAGTCGTTTTGCATTATTTTTAAAAGGGTAAAGTTTACTTTTTCTTACAACAATTAAGATTTAACTACATAACATATGACTAAGCAGGTTATATTTAAGAATTTAGGGTTAAATACACACGAATACATACATGCATACATACACACATACATATATATACATTCATACATATATACATTCATACAAACCAAACCAAAGCGCATGGATTTGAGAGGCAAAAAGGGGAGGGACACCGTGTGCATTGGATTAGAGGGGCCAAGGGAAGAGAATATATTGTAATTACATTTTAATTTTAAAATTTAATTTAAAATAGCATTTTTATATTAATCATGAATGTTGTCAAATCTGGTTGCTGTCCCAGGCACTCAGGACACTGAGGCAGGGGAATGACAAATTTGAGTCCAGCCTAGGTAGCTAAATGGAACCTTATCCCAATGTAGAAAGTATACAGAAGAGAGTATGTGTCTCAGCAGTGACTGATGCTTTTCCTGGTGGTGTGTGATTAAGTTAAACAACCAGCACACAAGTGCAGTTTGCACCTATCTAGACCATCATGCTTTCTTTAGAATCTACACATTTTTCTTCCTTTCTTTTCTCTTCCCTCTCCTCCCCATCTCAGTCTCTCCTTTCCTTCCTTTGCCTTCTCTTCTCTTCCCTTCCTTCATGTTCCTTTCCCCCTTTTCCTTCCTTTCTCTCTTCCCTTCCTTCCTCTCTCCTCCCCTCCCTCACTTCTTTCCTTCCTCTCTTCCTCCTGTCTCTCATCCATCCCTTCAATATTTCTTCCTTACCAACCTCCTTTCCTGTGTCTTTAATAACCAATACTATTATAAATTTATCTTCATCATGATGGTTATTTTGACAATAAAAGACATTTGAACAAGCCATCACCCCATTCAGATGGCAACAACAGATGACCTGGGCTTTACATGATGGTTTTCTGATTAAGATCCGCTCTTAATGCATCAGTGGCAGAATCTTTACGGCGTCTGAGATTGCACATCTATCTTCCTCCTGTTTGTCATACTTTTACTATTTAGAAAAATTTCAGGTTTGCTGTAGACAAGCTCATCACTAGTTTAGCTAGCTGTTCAGGTTGTGTCCTGAGCTGCATGCCTATGTCATCTTGATTGCTCCAGAAGTCTTAAAATAAAACAAACAGCCAAGCAGGAAGGGGCTGTTTCAGTGGAGGAACTATTCTCTGAGAATACACACACACACACACACACACACACACACACACACACACACACGCGTGCGCGCACACACACACATACACATACACCACCCTCTCTCCTTCCTGCTCACCAGGAACACTGCTGTAGCTAAAGAGGATGTTAAAACTTGGTTTATTGACAAGACTTAGCACAAATCTTCATGTTGTTGGGATTACTGACTTAACGTACCACAATACCAAGTTACCATAAAGTAACTATGCTATCACAAGATACCACAAAATAAAAGAAAACTTAATTTCCTAAAGTCCCTCAAATCCCTTTAGTTGTAAAAAGCATGTTCACAAGACATTTGAGGTAACCCAGTCATAAAAGAACACATATGATGTGCACTCACTGATAAGTGGATATTAGCCCAGAAGTTCAGAATACCCAAGATACAATTCACAAAACACATGAAACTCAAGAAGAAGGAAGACTAAAGTGTGGATACTTTGGTCCTTCTTAGAAGGGGGAACAAAATACCCATGGAAAGAGTTACAGAGACAAAATGTGAAGAAGCAGACACTGAAGGAATGACCATCCAGAGACTGTCCCACCTGGGGATCCATCCCATTCTTTTGCAAATATCATGATGGGGGGGAGAGTTACACAATTGGGGTCACCTCAGGCACCTAGGCTCAGCTGATTGCACAGAAGAAGCACTTCATTTTATTTCTTGAGGCTTTGTGTGAGAGGTCTGCCTTATCATCATTAATTATCTGATATTTTATTTTGGATCTGAATTTTTGCTGCAATGACAGTTCTTTTAACTTCTGATTGGGTAAGCAAATTTAACATGCAATACCCATCCTCCGGATATTGGTGTTTATTTTTAAATACATATATATTTATATCGTAAATTATTTTTTCATTTATACATTCCATGGTATGCATTTTGACTGGATAAATGTCTGTGTATTATGTATGCAGTTCCTGCTGAGGCCAGAAGACGACACCAGATCTCCAGTGACTGGAACTCCAGATGGTTGTGACCAGCCATATGGGTTCTGGGAACAGAGCCTGGGTCCTCTGGAAGAGCAGCCAAGGCTCTTTAACCACTGTGCGGTCTTTTCAGTTCCTCTCATACCACTTTGCATAGAACAATTAATGGAGCGCACATATGCTCATGGAAATATTAAATTAATGAGAAGACTAAGAGAGCCTTGAAAGACGGACAACCCGAGTTCTGTCAGGATTTTATTAACTTTCAAAAGCTGGGAGTTATTAAGGCAGAGCAGAGTTTGCACCAATAGGCTGTTGGCATTTCTCCTGTACAGCCAACTGTATTCTTTAAAAGATCAACCACTCAATGGAAATTCACCTAAAAGTGTTTTTTAAGACCAATTTACTCAGATATAAGTACACATAGATCAAACCAAATGTATGCTCTTTTCTTGTGGCATGTGTTTAACTATAATTTGTGACTTGCAATAGAGATAAAAAACGAGTCTCAATGTTATTGAAACTGAGCACTAGTTATTTAATTATTCACGGTGTTGTAAGTGTTTAGGTGATCAGTAAGTGCACATTTTTAATTATTCTCCAAAAGATTTATTAAATTTGCAAGAAGAGGCCCTCTTAACATGTATCATGTGGTCTGCTTCAGCTTCATTACCTGGACTATTAGATTGTAAGTAAAGAGTACTTAAATATCTATTTATTATCTAATTGCTGGAGAAACCTGATAAATTTAAGTTGCAGGCTCATGGAAAATATAAGATAAATTGAGAAGTAACTGAATGATTGATTCATCTCCTCTAGGGTGAAAAAAAAATAGAACATAAATGTGTCAAGTCCAGTTACAGAGAATTGATGTTTTATGTAACTCCCTTTGAAGTCAAAATTAAATTTCCTTAAAAGGTTGTAGTAAAAAGGAGATGGGATGGAACCATGAACCAACACACCATTACTTTAATAAATCTGGGGGAAAATACATTTTGAAAACTTTTCTGAAAAGTGATATTAAATTGATTTATTCGGTCCTAAGCAGTAATTATGGAATGTGCTTATCTAGGAACCCTCTGCTTCTATTGATCCTCGTGTTCTCTGATGAAAAGCTCATAATTCATTACATTCTTGGAGTTTGGGGTTGTTAGAATTATTTATGAGCCATAGCTTCAGGTGCTGGTAACTCAGGTATTTGAGATGATAATTTTACAATATAACACAGGGATGGGTTCCCTGAGCCAAGTGTGTAGCAGCTGGATCCTAGACCTGTGGACACACAGCAGGTAGATTTCTTGTTGGATTCCTAGGAGCTCCACTGGACCTTGACACTAAAGAATCTGTAATAGCATTGCATTTTTTAATTTTCTGATCCAGGTTTACTCTAGAAAATTCGCTGATTAAGGAGCAATGACTTTCTCTCTACTTTCTGGACTTTTACAGCAACCTGAACATAGCCTACGGATGTATAGTTTTATAGATTATTTCCCTAAGTACTGAAGGTATTTATATTTCTTAGCAGTAAAATAAAGAAGTCAGAACTATCACAGCAATTACTAGGCAATTTGTGGTCTTCATTGGCTGGTTGTGTTTCGTGACTTAAGGACTATTTCTTCTTTTTGAGCATTAACTTTCCATCTTGATTCCCCTTAAAGTCCTTCTCATTTCCTGTTTACATTGATGGTACCCATGGCTATACAGTCACCTAGCCCTAAGCAATTCAACCTCCTTTGACTTGTTTTGGTTCTTCAACACTTGTATCCAATTAGCCATACTGTCCCATTAATGAGACACCATAAAGGCCTCCCATCTGTTTGTTCTCTCAATTCCCATGGACATAGCTATTTCAGGACTTCATTACATATCTCCAGGACAAAGGCAATCTTCCTCTAAATGATCTCTCTACCTCTGGCTTCCTCCTCGGCCAATACTCCCTGCAGCCAAATTAATCTTCCTAAAGCACAGCTCTAATTATGTCATTCTCCAGCCCAAAAACTTGTAATCGCTCCCTTTTGACTCATAAATTAAATTAAAAACCTCCTACTTGGCTATCCTGATGTTGAATAATTTGAGTGCAACAACCTCAGTTTTGAACTTTGGTAGCCACTAATCTACTTCCATAGTGTTGACAATCCAAATTTTTAAATTTCATTTAAAAATGTATTTTCATTATTAGTTTAATTTAGGATTTGAAACATCTCTTCAAGAAGATTAGCAAAGAAACAATATCCATAAAAATGCCATGTACTCTAAACGTCATTATTTTATTAAAAACAGAAGTCTTACAAGTTTGGGGATGGTAATGATTTCTAAATGAACCAATTTGTCTTTGTAAGACATTAATTATTTTAAACAGTTTGCTATTATCAGGACCATGTAAATGACCCATCTTGGTGTGGAAATCATGGAGTCAAATTACTTAGCAAACACCTGCTGTGCTCCTGAGCTTAGGAGGAACTCTTCTGCATTTTGAAAGTTTTGAATGGCAGCCTCAGTGCTTCACTGTGCTTCAGCAAGCAGCCATGCATTTGGGGAAAACCTCAATGATCCCATGGCCCCTAAGGCATACAATTAGAGGAGAACTGAAATTTCATGCGGCCCTTAACATTACTTCATAGTAACAGAGTCTGCCTCATTCAGTGTTGTTGATTTAAATGTGTGTTAAAATGTACACACTTCGCTAGCCTGTGATTCAGAAACACCAATTGGAATCGCAATAAATTCCCACTCCAGTTGTCCAGGAGTTTCTCGACTGTTTTCAGTATCATGTAATGTCTTCATCTTCAGATGGGCATTTGCAGTAGTGGAGAGCATGTATTTTTTAATTGACTAGGACACCGTTGTTTGTAATAGAAGGCTGTATTTTAGATGTCTATTGTACGGGGTGAGAATTGCTTTAAGCTTAGAATCCATGGTGTTGTTTTCTAAAATGAAACAGATGGCAAGGATCTTAGACACATCATTTGGGTCACTATCCTTTGGTGTAACCACAGAGTCTTGACACTTTAGGATAAAGAAACCATAGTCAAAATGTAAATGATCAAAATGACTGTTCCAATAAACTTTTGCTTAAGAACACTAAATTTTGAATTTACCAATTTATTTACAGTTTAAATATCATTTTCATCTGAACACTTTCAACTGTTCTAAAATGTAAAAGCCATTTTTAACACAGAGACCACATAAAAGCAATCATAGCGTTTCATTATCAGTTGCTGATGTGCTGTAAACATAAAAGCTATATAGATTCATGTCTTTTGGGAAGAAATGGATAAAATAAAGTTATGTGAGGTATCTGAGCTAGGGATGTGATCATTGGTGGCGTGTTTCACTAAAATGCACAGGGCCATGGATTTAATAAGCAGCATCTAAAGTAACAACAGCAGGTCATGCTAGACTTCGGATGGTCAATTTGAAATGAATGTGTAATCATTTACCGAGACATCAGAAAGGTACTTGGACCTCTTCTTAGCTACAACTTTTCTCTGAAATTGAGATTTCTGAAGTCTGTTCAGGAATCTGCTATTTACAAGCCATAGTGGAGGAAATTGATTTTCTCCTTATTCATCAATATTCAGATATCTGATTTTTTATGTGAACTTCAGAATGGGATTAAATTGGAGATATGGGAAAACTACTTTGGATCAGAAGGTTAGAAGGTTAGACTTTACACACACACACACACACACACATATATATATATATATATATATATATAGAGAGAGAGAGAGAGAGAGAG
>NC_034590.1:161068001-161153123 GCF_900095145.1 Mus pahari | reverse complement strand
AGAGAGAGAGAGAGAGAGAGAGAGAGAGAGAGAGAGAGAGAGAGAGAGGAGAGAGAGAGCTTAGTTCTAGATTTTATACTCAAAGATATTTATAGTTTGAAATACATACAATACCTCTATAAAAAATATACTGGATCAAGATTTCAGATTTTCACACAGGCCAAAGGAATTTGCCAGGAAATTAGGTTACATTTTTCAGGAAGAGGAAACGAATGATTTCCTTTGGATCTGAAGCTTTCTGTACTTTGTACAAGACCATTTTCAGTTATCAGCTTGTCTTTTACATGCTCTTCTCATGACAGTGTTTCCCTTTTGTTATATTTTAGGTGAATGGATCTAATTTAGCCTTGAAATATTAATTGTAGTTTTTGGTGAAATGATAAATTATTTTGCCTGAAGGACATCTGTAAAAATTCATGCACAAAATGTGAACTGCATTACTTGCATGCATGCTTTAACTGTCATTTCTTTCAAATTTTTAGTGTCTAAAGAAATTCTCCACTTTGGTTTCATATTATGTCTTATGTTACCAATATTCTTAGCATTAAATATTTAAGTCATTAGGGAATTTAAGTTTTCTCTGCATTTTATATTATAGAGTGAACAATTAATGAATATATTATAGATTACACAAGGAAAAGAAACTAATTTCTAATTTTTGTTTTTTTCATAATAGTTTCAATTTTATCGCAATTTTTCTCTAAATACTTTTTTCTTTCTATTGTCCTCTTTTTTCCTTCAGGGACTGCTGATAATCCAGCTTCATTGTGTATCCTTGGGTTGATAGAGAAGGAAAATATTCAATCTATAACCAAACTAATGCGCACACTTTGTTGTGAACATTTTGACTCCTATTATAAATACCTTACATTGGATTAGCACACCCTCTTGAAAGTGTACATGTGAATATATATTAGGGGATATGTGGTATGAAAAAAATTTCATGAGAGTTGATTAGAGCTCTAGGTATCTCACTCTTTTTGCAAATATTTACTAAATATAGATTATAAGCTAGTACTTTGCATACTTGTATAAATATACAAAACAATATGGGGAAAGCTTCATTCTTCAAGACTATATTCTGTGGGCTCAGGAGGATCTACAAAACCAATTCTGATCTTGAATTATTTGAATTCTAATTTCAGCTGCTTACTGATTTTATGACCATAGGATATTACTTAATTTCCTGAAACTTCCATTTCCTGACTATGAATTGATTAAGATATCCCCTTCATACAATTATCTGAAGAATAAGTAAGTTGGTAGATGAAATGTACTTATTATGGATTCTACTATAAGCGCAGAACATGAATTTTTCCTACTTATAATTATTCCCTCTACTCTTATAGTCAGGGAAATGCAGTGACTGTTGGAACCTCTGACCATCTTCAGTTTGGCACAAGAAGGGTTTGGAGAACGCTTTTGAGGAGGTGATGTGCTCACTCTGTCTAATTTATAGGAACTGAAACAAGTTTGCCAACAAACTCCTTTCCTGTAAAGATGGGGTGTTTCAGTCTTCTTATGCAGGTCAATGCTCATTTATTAATCTCTTTGCCTGAATTCTCCCAACAGTTGAGAACATATGGCTCATAACTGTACAGAAATGATTCTCTCACCCTATATTCACTTTCTGGTAGGATCACAATATTATGTTCTTTGATTCTCTTGTGAAGGCATTTGGCATATAAGAGAGGAAAAGAAAAAAACATGTATCAAAATAAACCAAAAAGAAACTTCTAAAAAAAACTCCACAGTCCATTTTCAAGTCTTAATAGTACTCAGAAACGTTAAGGTCTTGTGAAGATGAATACCGTGGGGAAGCCAATGAGAACCTCTGACAGCAGACCTCTATCAGGCCCTGATAGCTATCAGCAGACAGATGACCCAAAAAGCAGTCTAGAAATCAAACAGTCACAGTGAAATTTTTTTATCAAGATACAGCTTTGGGCATGCTACAAGGTCCTTGGGCTTCCATGAATAACAGAGGTTGGCTGCCTAATTGGAATCTTGATTCCCCATTCATATTGGCAAATGTTATTTTGTCTGTGCGATGAAGGAAGGATGCTTCCTACTGGGAAAGGTGTGATGAATCTAAATGAAACCTGTAATTCCTGTGATTATAGCCCCTGCAAATGAAAGAATCCGATTTGCCAGGAATCCTAATAACAGGCAAGACCATGGGGGCAAAAGAGCAATCAGAGGTTAGTCAAATGTCTTTTACATTTATAGAGAAATCTGTGTTTCTTCTAATTTTGCTCGGAGCCATGCAGTGAAGCTCGAGTTCCCAATCACCTGTGATGCCCCCTGCCCATATTTGCATGGAGGTTTTTTTATTTTTTTGTGAACGCTGATTGTGTAGGTGAAACTGACAGCTCCTTTCAACTCTCAGCTGTGTCTTGATGAACTTCTGTAACTCCTTAGCTGCTCCATGCTACCTTGTTCCTTTTGCTTCTGAGAACCCACTAAGGAGTTTATATTTATTGGTTTCAGGGACCTCATCTTTAATACACAGGTGCCCAAGACAACTAAAGACTAATGCCCAGAGTGTATTTCTGCAGTCCATCTTATTTAGATAAAGGTTAAATTATCCTGAATAACAATTTAATATGTTTATATAATAGAACAGTTATCAGAAGGCTATAAAGAAGGTCTCAAAATAATAACTGCCAATAGCATCTTAAATATGAGGCACCAGAACCCATTTTTGCAGAATCTATTTTAAGTGATAGATTTTGAGATTAGAAACACTGAAACATTATTTAGCCTTATTAATGATTTGCAAGGAAAACCTAATAAGCAAAATCACAGAAGTTCTTAATCTTAGAATAACTTGGAAAAAGTCCTAGAAGTTTCCATGATCCATTGCTATCGTAATCCACAGATAATGTATTAATGTTTGATTTAAAAAACCCTCAGTTTCTAAGCTATGCCTTTTTTTTTTTTTTGCTTTTTTTTAATCTCTGAGTTCCTTTTGAAAGTTACACTTTTAAGTTTCTATTTATCTCTTCTATTAAAAAAAAATCTATTCCAGTTATCTGAGGTAACATTCCCTTTTCTTTCCTCAAAACATAAAACAAATGTCTTGTTCTTGGCACAAAGCTCAACAGATAATTTTATTTTTCTTTTACTTCTTTTTTTTTTTTTTATGATTTCTACAAAGTTCATGGACCAAAGTAGTTATCACTACCCTCTTCAGGTCCAGGTGGTCTCAATAAATGGTGCACTGCTGTCTTTTGTCCTAAGACTTTTCTTGAGAATTAGTAGAGGCATTTTTGGTTTATAAGAGCATAATACAATATAAGAGCCAGGTATCATGTTGAATGTAACATGTTCCCACAGACTTCTCTGTCTAAACATTTGGTCCCTAACAGTGATGCAGTTTGGGAAGGTTGTGAAACCTGTGAGAGGTGGAGCCTTGCGTGGGTCACAGCGTGGCCGTGGAGGACTCAAAGCCTGCCTCAGCTGCCCTTCCTCTCCCCTTGGCTGACTGAGGACACCCTGTGTCTAGCTGCCTGGCATGCCTGCTTTCACAGATTCCCCAACGTGATGCATTGTATCCCCGTTAAACCATGAACCCTTTCTTATCTAAGTTGCTCCTTGTCAACATTTGGTCACAACAGTAAGGAAAATAAATTTTTAAAAAAATAGCAAATATAGTATTAAACTGTTAAGCTGTGCCAAGCTGTCTTCGATTTGGCTAATATTACCTTGTTATTACATGTATGTTATGTTTTTGAAGCTATCTTTCATATCTTCATTTTAATACTAAAATAATGGGTTTTAAATACTATTTCCAGAGAGTCATTATTTAGCTGGCAAAGGGTGGAACAGAAGAAAAAATTCATATACTGAGAATCTCAAATCTGATCCCAGGCCCTAGCATACAGACATTATATGAATGGAATGTTATATTATTTAATGGTATACTCATTGTTGACAGAGAAACATCTCTTACATCTAAAGCAACACAATTAACACAACTAAAAACAAATCATGGCTTGATACTTTAAAACTGTCACCGCCTTTCATATGCAGGAGAATTTGCTTTGAAGACAAAGGACTGTCAATCAGCTGAGGCATCACCAGCAGGGGGCAGCACAGGTGATGTTCTGATTGTGGCAGTTTTGTTGACCTGGGGCTGTATCATTGTAACACAAACATCTGTGGTTCCTAGAGACATGCACACTCATTACTGGATCACTAAACTTCCAGCAAGCATTTTATTTCCTTCCATTCCTTATAAGAGGATTATTATACTAATCCATTTATAAATGCTAAAACTCTGCAGCCCTCCACACTGTGATATGACACCAGTCAAATATCTGCTAAGAATTACACTTTCTTATACCTACTGATTTTTCAAAATCTGGTTTTCTATAAATTGTAAAATCTATACTAATAAATAATAATTAATAATGCTGATTATTAGATAACATAAATTATAACATTTTAATGATCTATTACTTTAAAATTAGATTTTTTGTTCCTTCAGAAGTAGAGAAAATAGTTCTTACATTTGAGTCCATAAAATCAACATTTATTAGAAGATACATGTCTTCTATTAAGGTGTCTATGATGTGAAGAGAGACCTTGACCAAGGCAACACTTATAAATGACAACACTTAATTGAGGCTGGCTTACAGGTTCTGAGGTTCAGTCCTTTTATCATCGTGGTGGGAAGAATGACAGCATACAGACAGGCATGGAGTTGGAGAAGCTGAGAGTTCAATATCTTGTTCTGAAGGCCAACAGGAGAGAACTACCTTCTAGGCAGCTAGGAGAATGGTCTCTTAAAGCCCATCCCACAGTGACTCACTTCCTCCAACAAGGCCACATCTACTCCAACTAGTGTCACTCTCTGGGCCAAGCATATTCAAACCACCACAATCTATGCTAGCTTTGATTTGGGTTTATTTGTTTTGGGTAGTCCAGACAATAGTAAAAAGGCCTCAGAGTAGGCAGTGAGAAACTCACACACTAAAGGCTGTGAGGACGAGAGCCAGAGTGAAAGGATTGTGGCTTCTCCTTCTGAGCTGAGCGTCTCCTATATACTGTACACAGAAGTATGCTAGTATGCTGTGTCTGCCTCTGAAAAGCATAGATCTGAAGCCACATGCATTAAGTAAATCAGGCCAGCCCTTCTTTTACTAAGCATCTCAAAGGAGTGGGTGGAGTTCCTTCACAAGACCACAGTTGTAGCTGTTTCAATGGAGAATGGTTGTTTCAATTTCTCTCCTAAGGAAGCCCACAATTATGGAAACTAGTGAATTAAAACCCATTGTAATGGTTTCAAATTTATCATTTTCCCATTTCTCCTGCCCCTCGATTGACCACTAATCTCTCACCTTCTAATACACCACTTGACATCTTTATTTCTCATCTACATGGATTTGCCTCTAGGCTTCTTCTACATACTGAATGCAAAATTTCAGGAAGTAGGCACCAGCTGTAAATGAATAACAAAAAGAGAGAAGCTCACTGTTAGTAAGGGATATTGGCTAATCTAAACTACTTAATCATTGCATGTCCTTGAAATTTCCTTGGGAGATTGGAATAAAATCTTTTTTTTTTTTAATACTAAAAGATAAAGTTTCTTAGGAACCAAAGAGATTGAGGATACCAGGAGAACGTGTCCCACAGAATCAACTAAGTAGGGTTCATAGGGGCTCATAGAGATTGAAGAAGCAATCACAGAGCCTGCATGGGTCTGTGCTAGGTCCTCTGCATATATGCTATGATTATTAGCTCAGTGTTTTTGTGGGACTCCTGACAATGGGAATAGGGGTGCCTCTGATTCCTTCTTCTGCCCTTGGGATCTTTTACCTTCTACTGGGTTGCCTTGCTCAGCCTTGATATAAAGGTTCGTGCCTAGTTTTATTGTATCTTGCCATATTGTGTTCAGTTGCTATTTCTAGGAGCCATGCTCTTTTTTGAAGGGATAAGTGAATCTGAGGGAGAGGGAAGGTAGAGGAACAGGGATTAAGGTGAGTCTCGGAAGAGGGAGAGGGAAAAATGTAGAAGCCATACCCTGACTCTGCTTGGGTTACCAAGAACCAGAGACTAGACATGAAAATAATTTAACATTAAAGTGAATCCTAATGATATTCTGTTATAATAATAGATTGAGACCTTATTCTGCTACCAACAGTGAGACTTCCTCCTGTAGCATATGGGAACAAATACAGAGACCCACAGCCAGACATTACAGGAAGAGAGTGTGTGTGTATGTGTGTGTGGGAGGGGGAGTCAGAAACAGAAAGAGATAGACCTTGAAACACGCAACAGTAAACGGAATATATCCCTCAACTTCCTCCCCCCTCCCCAGAGCTTAGGGAACCATGTGGGAGAGGAGGCAGAAAGAGAATAAGAGGCAGAGAATATTGTGGACACCAGGAAAACAAGGCCTGCAGATCAACGTACTCAAAGCTGATAGGAGCTCACAGAGACTGAAGCAGCAATCACAGAGCCCGCAGGGGTTTGCACTAAGTCCTCTGCATATGTACCACGGCCTTCAGGTTAGTACGTTTGTCGAACTCCTGATTGTGTGAACAAGGGGTCTTTTATTCTTGTGCCTTCTCTTGGGGCTCTTTAATTTTTCTGTTGGTTTGTCTTGTCTAACTTCAATGTGATGGTTTTTGTCTTCTCTTATATTTTGTTATACTCTCTCAGAAGCCTGCTATTTTTTAAATGAGTGACAGAAAGGAAGTAGATCCTAATGGTAAGGAAAGTAGTGAGGAACTAAGAACTATTCATATTATCTTGTAGGAGAATAAGAATATATGTTTAGGAATTGTTTTACAAAAAAATTCCTAGTCAGGCTGGTCTGGAATTTTCTATGCATACAAGGGTGGTCTTGGGTGATAAGGTGAGGAGAGAAAAATAAAACTATGACATGTAAATTAGTAATATAAATAAGAAAATAAAAAAATTAGAGTGCTGTTTTAAAATTAAATCAATTTTTTTATACTTAGGCCTATAAAACTCCAATCTTTTTATAGTATTGTGGCTTTCAAGCCTGAAAGATTAATGAATTGGCTGTCAGACAATCCAATAGAAATTTTTTTCTATAAAAATAACTTCAAGAAGAAGAAATTTTCCTTTTTCATGACTCACTGGGGTGATCCTAAAAGTCTGTGGCCTTGATTGAAAAGAAAAGTTTAAAATGACAAAATTTGTTTTGAGAGCCTCTAAGGCAAGTGAGTAACTTCAGATCTTAAGGTTTTTTATTCAAATGCTGCATTTCTGCTGTTACAAACATCTTCAGCCATGGTTTCTTTCCCTTGAGTCTAAGTGCTTGTACTTGGCATCCTTGCATTTTTCAGATTAATTCTATGACATTAAAATTAATATCCATAATGATTTTTTTCTTCTGCTCTCTATGGTGCAAAAATATAGATGACCTGGTCTAGAATAATTTGAAATCACATAATGTAAGGCACAGGAACCATCTCTGATACACCCCAGGAGCAGATGGTAACAATAAAATCACTTTTCTGAATTGATTGCTTGTAATTTCAGATCAGAAATCATTGCTGGTTTGAGGGCAGTACAAAAGATACTTTGTAAGTTTTGAGTACTGAACGTAGAAGCTAGTGCTGCCGACTTTTACGCATGGTTCCCCATCACCAGCACTTATGGATAAGCTGGGTAAAACTGACTTGTCTTGCTCTCTTCATGGACACAGTCTGATCTCAGCCAAGATGTATAAACAAAGGGCCACACAATAACTCTGAAAACTTTGCAAGACATTATGTGGGTTTTCAGTGAAGATTTTTCTCATGGGGTATGTAAGGAAAATAAACCACCCGGAAGAGGAAAATATCCTAAAGGTCTTGCATCTGGCCACAAACCTCCCAATGTTAAGTCTATTATGAAATCGCTGTTCTCAAGACAAAACTCCATAACAGGTTCCCTGGTCTACAGACCCGGTTTTACTTCCCACACCCTGTAGAGATTCCAGGTCTCTCAATGCTGTCAATGTTGTATAAAAATATCATCAGTTAACTATGGGTAATACATGAAAGACTCTTCTTCATTATACCTGCTTTTAAGTTTTGTGAATATGTACTTACAATTCCTTTAAAATGCTAATAGATTAAGTGATATTGTGTGTGTTACTACACTCCTCCATATCCTGCTCTTTTCAAATCCTGATATCCCAGGCAATTTACACATTCCCTTGAGATGTGTTTATGACCATGAACTCTTACCACCCCAGCACAGGCAATCTGGCTCAATTGGAGCTATTGTTATCAAGAATAAGTGTCTTTAATGACCTGTGTGGGAAACCTACTTTCAATCATATAGACATTCTAAGCCATAAAGTTTGAAGTTCTCCTAAAAAAAAAAAAAATGCTAAATAGACTTTTAGGTTTCTTTGTGTAACTAAAGGTGTGATACCTTTTGTTCTGGGAACTAAGGACAGTTGTACAAAAAATAATAGTCATTAATCTCATCCCTGCATATAATTAGCTATTTTCTAGCCAGTTGCCAGATAGTAAGTTTTTAAAGATCAATAATGTTTAGAGTTTTAGAGAAGATATTAATATAAAAATATTATTGACATTGTAGTGTATATTTCTAGACTTTCATAATGAGCAAAAGTACTGAAATAGTTCACATTCATATTTTTTCTTCTAAAATAATCTTCTTTGTTAATTCATTTGTTTAAAGCAAATATGGGTACATTTTTCTGTTCTTGAGTCAATAGAAAATAATTTTTAATTTTATATATGTGTGTTCAAAGGGTGTATCTGGTAGCATTCCCTTCAAATAGCAGAGAACTAACATTGAGAAAAGACTTAGGCAACATTAAAGGTTGGATCAAAGGCTTTGTCTTCTCTCCTTACTAACACAGAACTGATGCCTAGAACCTCCCATGTCCTTGTTCAACCTTTTGGCATGTAGGAATTTAGTGCAATTCCTGAGAGCTTTCTTAATGTCCTAGATGATAATATTATGCAAAATCCTCAGTTCTCTGTGTTTTCCATTTGTTCTACTTCACTGTTTTATAAAATCTTTTGGCTTCTGGCCCTCTTTTAATTGTCCCTGTCAATGAGGGAAATGACCATGCTTGTGAGATGAAGGATAGCAGATGGCTAAGCAGTTTAACATACTGTAAAGAATGATGAGTTTAAGGCACAAGGAAAGTAAAACTGTATCTAAGATGGATGACCAGAAGCTATTCAAGATTCATGGAGTCGCTAGACTATAAACTGGGGCAAAGATTTTTAAAGGCTGGAAATTTTGAGAAATAGCAACAAGAAATGACAGACATTCCTATTTCAGTAATACCCCAAATCAAAGCCCAAATTTAATGATACACTGAGTATCTATGTGTACCTCATTTAGGTTTCTGTTTTAAAAAACCAATGTTTAAAATCAGAAAACATATGGAAGTCAATATATTAGACTACCAAACACCATTTAGAGCATGGGTACATGAATTCATTTTCTCATTTTGTGACTGTGTATATTATACATGCAAAATATATTCAGTTTTATAAATTAGTGCACATGAAATTTATGAACATGTTGAAAATCATTAGAAATGGGGCAATACAGAATAAATTGCCAATACCATTATCATTTCACATATACAGAGTCTCCTATGCCAATACATACACTACTGTACTGTTTTGAAAAGTAAAAATGATTATTAAATATCATTTATCTCCTATCACTCATTGTACATTTCTGCTTTTTCTAATTTCATTGATATATGAACTTATGTCAATATTTATGGGAAGAGAATATATTTACTCTCATGACTCTCATGAATGCACAAAATATACAAAGAGAATCATATGCTCATAAACCACGTGCTCTATGTTGTTGTTCCACCCTGTGTTTACAACCAGATGTTTTTGAATTTGTGGAGGCTTTGTAAGTTCAACAGATAAAAGAAGAAAAACTCATAGTCCACTTGTCTGTTGGACAGAGAGTTTTCTATTGAAGAATATATGGCATGAATGTTCTGTAGCTGAACTGAGGAAATTATATCATCACTCACAGTTAAATACCTCAAAGAGTAGCATAAAATCATTAATCTTTATCTGCCAAAAAAGTGAGAAAGACACACATGAAGTGGACATCAATAGAAATTTAAATATGCAAAAATAGACAATAAAGCTAAGGGTATGTGTAGTTGGTACTCCCAATTTCACGTACAAGGATAAGAGAGGCAATGACTACTTTGGAAAGAATCTGAGTATAACCCAAATCCTACCAGCTGGGGAGTATTTAGTCTACTCATTGATAATTCAGTGTATAGTGTAGGGATACATGTATGCATGTACGTACATACATACGTACATACAATCAAGGTACACACAGTCATAATATAAAAGATTTATCTCCTGTGCCTCAAGTACTAGAAATCTACCTAATTCAAAACATCTGGTTGTAAACACAGGGTGGAACAACAACATAGAGCATATTGTTAATGAACATATGATTCTCTTCGTATATTTTGTGCATTCATGAGTCATGAGAGTAACTATATTCTTAGTCCCATAAATATTGACACAAGTTCATATATCAATGAAATTAGAAAAAGCAGATATGTACAATGAGTGATAGGAGATAAATGGTATTTAATAATCATTTTCACTTTTCAAAACAGTACAGTAGTGTATGTATTGGCAGAGGAGCCTCTGTGTATATGTGAAATGATAATGGTATTTTCACCCCTGTGTCAAGCCTTATGTTAATCCAGCCTATCTCACCAGACATGCAACACTACTGTAGCTTCACCTCATGCTTTTCCATATGCTTCATATTCTCACCAGTATCTCAGAAGATTTTAGTCTGCCCCTAATTGTCCATTTAGTTTATAGATGTGAGTTAAACTCCAATTCCTGAGAGTCTGAGAGATAGCTCAATGTGTGAAAGCTCTTGTTTTGCAAGCCTGATAATCTGAGTTTATTCCCTGGAATGCATGCAAAGGTTGAAGTAGAGAACTATCTCACAAATTTATGTTTGATACCCATATCCTCAAGTGGCAGTTTTACAATTCTCAGCTTGATATTATTAAGTGAGACTAATGAGAGATACAAGAATTCTCTCTCTCTCTCTCTCTCTCTCTCTCTCTCTCTCTCTCTCTCTCTCTGTGTGTGTGTGTGTGGTGACAGGGTATTAAACCACCTCAAGAAAAGAGCAGGTTTTTCAGGGATCTCCACTGAATACCCCATAATAATTTACAGTAAAACTAAGCACAAACCCCCATAGCAAGGACTATGTCACCTCAGTGTGTAGAAGTGCAGGGACTAAAATCACAACAAGGCTAACCTGACAACTGCATCACTTTATGGGTACCATAACTTATGTGTAATTGGAACTAAATGTGGCCATGTTTTGAAATAAATATATATATTTATGTAAGAACATACTTAATCATGGATTTAGAAATTGAAAGCATATTGGTTCTAAGAAGGATGTTGCAATATATTAATGGATGAAATGTAGAGAACATCTTGAATTCAGAGAGCAGGGAAGAATCAGCTTGATAAATTAAGGTTTGGAATTAGCAATCGAATTAATAGTTATATAAATATTGATCTTTACATATCCATCATAAAAATTGATATATAATAAGATTATTAAATATAAATATATAATGTGTTAATAATTAAAACAAATATATTTATTTAGATATATAGAATAATGTATATATATATATGCACATAACACACACACACACACACACACATAATAGTCTACAGGTATTCCTTTCTTCCATCCTCTGCCCTGATCTTTTCTCTTACAAACATAAAATACAAACACAAGAAGTAAGTGTTTTCTCCTTGAATATTTTCAGTGAAATACTTAAGAGATATTATTCAGAGAAAACAATACTTATATATTAAACTTATTATTGTTTCTCTGAAAGTAAAGTTTCTGTATCTTTTGTGTCAGCCTGGCAGTGGAAATAAGATTTTTGAAAATTTTCATGCTTTAATAGTAAAAAGTATTGGAGGTTTCCATCAAGTTTACAGAGAAAAATGCATGAGACCAGGCAATGTGCTCAGGGTCGAATTTGTGAAGCTCTAAAGGTGAAGGTCAAGTCATAATACAGACAGCAAGATATTGATATTGAATATGCAACCAGGGAGCCTAAGAGAGGTGTCATGTAAGCCCTGGGTGGGCCTGCCAGAGACTACTGGAGGCAGTACCATGGTATTAAGTGCTCCTGATACAGGAAATGGAGTTACAGGGAAGTGGAGTTACAGAGCCCTTGCCCTGCTAGGTTTTGGTTCCACTTCTCTTTCCCTCTTGGATGGTACTATTGATATTGTGGTCCCATGCTTTGAGAATATGTCACTTGGTTTTTCTTCTTATAGAAGATCACATGTAAGAAATTGCCTTGAGTCCTAGTACAGACTTTAAACTTTGAGTTTTGAACAATGTTAGAACTGTTAACTCTCTGAAATTAGACTACATGCATTTCTCATTATACATTGGTCATGACATGTTGAGGTTCAGGGTTTGACTATGAAAGGTTCCCCACATAGACTCACACTATTGATACTTGCTCCTGAGTTGCTAGAAGTATTTGGGCAGTATGAAGAAAATCTAGGGTGTTGGCTTGATGACAACAGTTTGTCATTGGGGGAAGACCTCTGGTGGCTATATACAGTCCCTAAATTCTGTTTCTTTCCCTCTGTATCTTTCCTGTTATAATATTATCAGCATCTACCACATGTTCCCACCACAATGCCCTCCACTGCTGCCTATGCATTCCACATGGAACATTCTTCAAAATGATGATCAAAATCAAATCTTTTCTCCCTAAAATTGTTCTAGTTAGTTTTAATTGCAGTAATGCAAAACTAACATCACAAGTACCTTTAAGTGTATTGATTTTTTTGGGGTGGTATAACACTAGGAGAAGTATAGCTTAACCAGATGATTTTAGTTTCCTGATGAATCTCCACATTGACTTATAAGAATCTGGGTTATTTACATCCAGACATTCTTCAAGAAACTGCTTGAATGTTATTTCATGTTAGAAGCTTTCATTAATCATTCAACAAATATTTACTGAGGAACGGTAATTCCAGTCTGGGAATTGTAGAACCTGTTTGAGGTCCTGAATATATACTTAACCAATATAGAAGTAGGTGCTGTCATTTTAGAAATAGAGTTATCTACTTATTGTATTTTGGATTAATGTGTGTATCTAAGTGTTTCTATGTGAACCATGTACATACAGAGGACAAAGGGGCACTGGATCTTGGAATAGGGGCTACTCATGGTTGTGAGCTGCCATATGGCACAAGAAACTGAATCACGATCCTCTGGAGGAGGAATGTGAGCTGTTAATCACTGAACCCTCTCTCTAGCCCTTAGCGTTATGGGCTCTATAACATAGGGGTGAGAGTTTCCATTTTTATACTCAAATGCCATTCATGCACCATTGGCCCCTAAGTATGTCTATGTTTATACTCAGTGTTAAATGATAATTCTCACAGACCAGTAAACGTTGAATAAATGCTTCAACTGCAAATTGTTTATGATAGGTTATTTTTCCATATTTGAAGCCGTTCTGAAGTTTTTTTACCTGTAGTATACGACAGTCTAACCACAGAATTATGAAACTATGGATACATTATACAAAGCCAATTAAAAATACTGAACATTTTGTCTTTAGGTAACTCATTTTTTCTAACATTTATTAACAGTTGTATAACTTTAATTTTAATGTCTGTCACATATGTGATATTTATGTTGCACAGTAGTAAATAAATTGCACTAAATATAACAGGTATTTTTCCATTTTCCAATTATGTTTTTGTACTTACATCATAAATATTTTCTTTAATCTATAGTGCTAATTTTTGAATTTTCTGAAGCTTTTCCATTCTGTTACATTAATAACATTTTTATTAATATTACATGGATACAATAATGTGTAAAATGAGAACAACAGCAAAAAAAAAAAACAACCAACAAACAAAAACCCAGCAAAAGGTCTTATTGATATTACTTCATTAAATCTCACCTTAAAACACAGCTTTGTTGTACTGAAAATATTTTGACACATGAAAAAATTGTCAGTTGTTAAAAATATACATGACCACATAATTTAAAGATATTTGTTTTAAAATAATGTGGAAGACAGCTTTGAATAAAAGCTTTTGAAATTTATATTGACTATGTCATAGGGCATGTACAGTTTTTTTCATACTTTACTTGTGAATTTACTTGTGAATTTCTTCTAATATAGACACCAGCACTCCCATGTGATTATTAAATTATTTACATTCTATTACTACTAATACTACCAATACTACTACTATTATTATTGTAATAAGACCCCTGAACATGAGATCCAGCAATGTTTTAAAGTTCATGATTCTGTGCTGTCAGCTCTAAGCAGTGGTATAAACAATCTCTAGGACTGGGTCATCTTTCAGAGTTAAAATTTCAACTTTAGTTTCTCATTTGTTTTACAATTCTCCATGCTGTCACAAATGTGCAAAGAGAAATGATAGTGATTAGTGCAGCAACATAACTAGTAGCTTTTTTTCAAAATATAACAACATAATCATGTGCCACTTGATGGTGGTGAAGTACTCTGAGAAATTAATTCTTAATTTATTTCATCAGTGTGTGAGCAAAATAAGAATATACCTACAAAAAATAAATAAAATAACAATAATAATAATAATAATAATAATAATAATAATAATAATAAAAGAATGTACCTACATGGGTCTATGTTGCGAATGGCTTTTGCTACCCTGCCTAAGCTTCGAGATCTGGCCATGCTACCAGCTCCCACCCAGCTTCCCTTGAATCCATCGATAAAAAAGACAGAAACTCAGTTGTTCAATATGTCTTTTCGCACAATTGCTGGGTACTTCTTATCTCCTGCCTGGAGAAGCATGCCCTTATCAATATTTTTGTTCACCTCTCCACCTGCTCTAAATTTTAGTTGCTTAGTTACATCTAATCTCACCTAAACACCCCTGCCTGCCTGCCTGTAGGAGTGGCCTGTGTGGCCACTCAGTTCAAGATCTCACTTGGCTGGTCACATTTTCTCCCTCATAAGCACAGTGAACTCTGTTCTTTCCTTGTGTCTGTCTGCTTCCCTCCAGGGACCCAGAAGTCCCACCTATCCCTTCTGCCCAGAAATTGGTCCATGGCTTCTTTACTAACAGACTAAGAACCAACTGGAGAACGTGAACTTAGCTTCAGAGCTATCCCTACAGGTCTAGATTCTGTCGCTTACTGGATACCTTTGCCACAAGATAAAGCAGAATGTCACCACAGATATAAGCCTAAGCATGCCACTGTACTGAATACTATAAGCAGTTGTAATATGTGGCATGTGTGTAAGCATAACTATACAGGAAAAAATATACAGCAATTTTTCAGTTCCATTGCTACCTTATAGAAACACCCTTATGTATGCAGTACATCAATGTCCAAAATGATTTTGTATTTGAGGATCACCACTAGAAAAAATAAAATTGGGCCACGGGCCCCAAGTATAACTCAGTTCATCATTTGCTATAGTAAAATGGTATATGCCACCTATACCCCACAGTAAGATTCAACTATCCCTTATAATAGCAAAGAAGCCTGCTGTGAATTCACTTTCCTAAGATCTGAAAGACACAAATGGAACGTGGGATGAAAGGATCACGTGTAGAACATTTCTTTCAAGAAAACCAATGATTCTAACTGAAGCACCTCACAATATTTGATTTGCTTTCGCCCTATAACCAAATGTTTCAATTGAACTCATTTGTATTAACATGGCTGAGATCATTTCCAACACTTTGTTTAAATTACCACAGGCTTCAGCATGGAATATCAAACTCAGACATCAGAGGACACAGCCAGGACTCTGGGCAGCCTGTGGACTGAACATAACAGGGTTCTTTATCTTTCCCTTGTGGAAGTTCTCATTAGTGACTATAAGCTTTTATTTTATTATACTCGAAACAAAAATTCTTCCAGGGAGAGAGATAATCAGTATCTATAGTCAGAAAACAGATTCCAAGGAAACAGTCTATTTGAGGATGGAGCTGGTTTCACATATAGTAATGGAAAAAAATGAAAAGAATTGCCTTGATTACCTTCAAAACCACTAAAACGGTGTACAAGCAGATTTGAAATGCAAGGTCATCTCTTTCCTAAGATTCCTTATCTATGCATCTATGAAAAACATAAAGAGGAATAAATTCTGATGTATTTATCCAGTTACCTCTAGATAAAGATTTTACATACAATTAAAAATTAAGCCCCTGGGATTACTGTGGCACACAATGGAGCCCTGACATTTATTTGAACATTGAAGGAACCTGCTCATCCCCTAGATCTGTTCTAATTAGGGGAAGTTGTTAGTCTATAGCAATAAAGCCTCTTAGTGGGAAATACTGACTGGGAATCACAGAAACTGAATCACTGATATTTGAAATTGGAAGAAAGAAATAAGGCAGTTAATGCCACTGCAGTTGAAATTTTCATCCAAGATCATACAGCTATTTTTAGAAATAGACAATAATAAAATAAGACTTCACTCTTCCCAATCTTCTTTGTTTTGGAGACCCAATATTTGGAGAAATAGCAATTTCTCGCACTTATGCCCCAATTCAGGATGAACCACTTAAGTATGAAACAATTTTGCAATGACTGTACAGTGGTAAGCAGTCAGCATAGTGGCCATAAGTTAATTGCTGCTTTTAATGAAGGCTCAAAACAATATCTACAGTTCTGTGGAAATGCATACTCCAAGTGAGCTCTGAATCTCTAGTTTCATGGAGCTACACCAGATCCTGCCAAGTGTACCTTCACTCTGGATATTCAAACGGGCCTGTTCAGTGAGAAGGAAAATCAGTATTTTGAGACCAAGGTATCTGCATACCTCATTCTCAATTTATGACCAAAGATCATGTAATGTAAAATAAATCATCATTCTTGCCACAGAGTTTCACACTTCTGGGTGAGCCTACTCTGTCTGTTTTTACATCTCTGTGGGTGCACACACATGACATTTAGAAGGAGACATGCATGTGTCACCTATGGTGGCTAGCAGAGGAAGACCTCAGGAATCCATCCTTTACTGTCTGTCTCATTCCACTGAGATGGGTCTTTGTTGAACCTGCAGCTTGGTTGGCAGTAAACAATCCCCAGCCCCCTGCTACCCACACCGTGCTATAATCACTTCTTGCTTTTATCATGGGCTTTTTGCTAGGGCCTCCTCACACATGCACAGCAAACCCTTACCACCAAGCCATCCCTATACCACTATGAGCCTACCTTTTAAGCTGTGTCTTTGAAATGGTTCTTTCTTCTTTTCTTCTCCCAAGTAGAAAAGATGTTGAAAATGCACATAAGCTTTAGTTCTTTTAGAGGAAGAAGAGCTTGAGAACCTACTCTTTCACTCCAGTGCCAAAAGAAAATCAGCCAGTAAGGAATAGTCTCTCCCTTGTGATTTAGAAAGAGTCTTTGAACTAGAACTTTTCATGATTAACAACAGTACAACCAACTTCTTAGAGGAGCAGAGCTGGTCCCTTCCTTGGTGTGAATCTCAGACCATTCTCTTGTTTGCTAGGACTTGACACAATCTACATCCTAGCTTTTGTCCCAGTAAATAATTACCACAATGTATCCCATTTTCAATAATTTCAGGAAATTTATGACTATGATCATCTACAAAGGCATTATCAATGCAAAGAGAAGAAGCAGAAAATGCTAGAGGTGTCTTTTTTTTAGAGATATCTGTAAGAAAGGAAGAAGGTTAGTTCTGATATGTGGGGAACGATTCACATCTAAAGAAACAAGACAGACAGTTATAAAATTGAAGAACAAACTGTACTGATACAAAGGCATAGGGTTTTTTTGTTTGTTTGTTTTTGTTTTTGTTTTTGTTTTTTGAGGTAATGAGGGCTTTCTCACACAGCCTCTAGGTAATTATTACCTGGTAGGTTGAATAACACATAAATTCATTGAAATAACAAATATAAACAAAAGATCACTTTCAAAACTTTATTGATAACTCTTTAGACGGAGATATCCCAAGCACTTTGGGTTACATTTTAGGTGAGCATTTGCAAAGCCGAATGAAAACCATGAGACAAGGTTTGGCCACCCAGAGGAAACTGAAACTGACCTCTAACTAGGAGCTATCACTTTAGGGTTTCTAATTTGTTCTCCCTGTGTTGCTTCTCTAAGCATACGGCATAGTTCTGTAATCCATGTTTTTTGTCTGTGTCTCAGGTTATCTGTCAAGTGGAGTCAGTAGTGGAATGGACTTGTAGGATTGCTTTGGATGCATAACCTGAATGTCTGGGAATGTACTTTGGATATGTGTGTTCAGTGAATGGCAGTTGTTATTATAATAGCCATGTATTATATTATGATCATCTCCAACATCAATTATTCCTCAATAGCTCACAATTTGTTACATTTGACTCCTTTGTAAAANTTCAATCTGTAAANTTTTAAACTGGTGTTTTCACTTCACTGAGTGAATGTGAACTGCTCTATTTTTAAAACATGGACTCCCTTGCTATCGCCCCTCTTCAAGATTCATCGAATATCTGGCAATCTGGTGCTCCTCAATTGATGAAGGCACCAATAGACTGCATTTTTTAATGTGATGAAGGTTACCTCTAACAACTGGACAATGGAATATTGGTAATGTACTAGGAAGAGTTATCAGCTATAAAAAACTCAGTTCACCCTGAACTATTCAATAAGGATATTTTTAAAGAGATTTATAATCTTTGTATTGGTATTTTGAGTTAATTGAATACATACTTTGGTCTTTATCCTTCTTGCAGATAGCTTCAAATTTAAAGCAAATCTCATCATTCAGGCTGTACCAGGGTCTTAGACTTTAATTATCCAGCCTAACTCCAAGGGTACTTAATGGTTCTTCAAATGGAGAAAGATCTGGTTTGCACAGAAATGGACCTAAGCATCTCAAAGTCTGCAAACATAGCAGGGAGCTGCACATTCAGTGTTCCTTCTAGGTCAAATCCTTTATCTGTAAAGCAAAACACTTTGCGCAGATTCTGTAGGACACAGCAAGAGTGACTCTATTAGTTTATAGTTTGGCTTGATGTCTGTGGAAAGATAATTAAGCTTTGTGGTTTTTTTTTTTAAATGATATTTTTCATTTTTCAAAATTTCCAGAAAATCTGAGGTATTTTGACCATGTTAGCCAAGTATAAAATTTATTGGAAGATGATGAACAAAGCTGAAGGAAAAAGAAAATTCCCTGAGGATTTTTTGATATTCAGACATAATCACATCCTTTGGACCAATGGGTCTGAAGTGCAAGAAAAAAAGAGAATCCAAAAGCATAGAGAATGGGAACATAATACTCATTACATCACAGCTCTCTTCGTTTACCTAATGTCCAAGTTGCTCTTGTGTATTATAGGGAAATTCAGCATTTCCACATCACTTCCAAGACAGGAAACAGGTCAAGGAGAAGTAAGACTGCTTAGTGATGGGAGTGGCTAACAAACCATCTGCAATGTCAGTTATCTCTGATCAGGAAATGCTTATCATGATCCACCCATGAGCTAGGACAACCTTAGAGACCAGAGAGAAAATGGCCCCAGCACAGTTCCCCCTCCACAGTGTGGTGGGAGGGAGATGTGTGAATGCAGCAGGTAATACCACTGGAGATATGAGAGAAGCTGTATTAAAGATTCCTTTCTATCGCAGTATACCTGGGCAGGGCTTGTGCCATTCTGTTGTTTTAGGCAGTTCTCATTGTTACTCTGCTCCTGGGAACAGTTTTCTTTGTGATAAATTATATAACTTAGCTTTATAGACTTTACATTAGAAAAGAAAACATTTTTGACAAAATTGCTTTGTAAGAATAAAATACCATATACTTTTTTAATTTGCCAGATCATCTTTTAATGAGAATTATAAGACCAAAAAATATTTTTTTGCAAACTGCCTTTCTTTAAAAATGAATGATTTGCTTTAATTACAAATACTCTGGGGGCTGGTGAGATGGCTCAGTGGGTAAGAGCACCCGACTGCTCTTCCAAAGATCCGGAGTTCAAATCCCAGCAACCACATGGTGGCTCATAACCATCCCTAACAAGATCTGACTCCCTCTTCTGGAGTGTCTGAAGACAGCTACAGTGTACTTACATATAATAAATAGATAAATAAATCTTTAAAAAAAAGATAAAAAACAAAAACAAAAACAAATACTCTGTATTATGATGCACTCTTTTGCAAAACCAAAAGATACAAGAACCAATTTAAATATGTGATTTTCCCAAGACATTTGAAGAGAGGAAAGCCTGATTTTTTTTTTTAATTTATATATGTCAGAGCTTGCTTCCTAACCTAACCTTTCAAAGAGTTAGCCCGACCTGACGGTGTGACTCACGTAGGACCATAATCGAGAGACAAGACCATCCTGCACTCACTTCAGCCATGACAGCTGCCCTGCTACCTTTCCTTTCTGGAATTCCTATTTTCACAAAGGGGCTGAATTAAAAATATTTCTAATAAATTGACTGCAGGAAAGAAAATCTGTACTGAACACAAACTTTGGACATTAAGCAATTATGAATATAAAAAAGGCACTAACTTAAAAGGTACAAAAGTGCGAAAAACCTGAATTACAGAAAAGAAAGTCAAATGTATTTAATGAAAAACTTGAATAAAAATTAGCAAACACACACACACACACACACACACACACACACACACAAATGAAACCACAGCAGCACTGCGTTAACTCACAAGGGGAAAGCAGTCGTCCGTGACCATGCAGATGGCTTATCAGTTAAAGGAAACCCAACTACACATGTGCAGCACGCATGCACAGACACACCTCTCTGAAAATTGTCATCAATACAATCAATCTACAACAAAGCTCAGAAATATTTTACAATGTTTCCTTTCTTAATACAAAAGATGCCCATCTTGGGTATATATTTTTTTCCAGTGGTTTACTGTTGAATTTTTAAAAAAAAATATTAGTGTTACTTCGTGCAACTGTTTTTGTTTACCTGCAAGACTAGCTTCTACCTATCAGGAAAATTTTAGGTTGGCGAGCAGATGGGTGCCTTATTCTCTGTGAAGTCAAATGCGAATTTTAAACACTGGCCAGAAATATTTGATTGCTGTTTCAACACATGGAAATAGTTACACTGATGCCTAAATTGCCATTTTCTGCAAAAAGCTATGCAATGCTGGTGTCAGACATTAAGCAGTCACTATTCATAATGGCTGTTGCAATTCCCTCACGAATAGATCCAGGAGTCACTTCCCAAGTCAATCGCCGCCTATGACCATTTAGCTCAAGTCGATATGCAAAATTTTCAGTTTGCTTTCGTGTTCCTATGAGCTGTACAGTTGCAAAGAACTGCTGATGGCCATCATATTTTTTGTTTCTCCAAGACTAACATGAAATGAAACACCAAACAAGACTGCATCATTACCCAGTCAACCGCACCAGGAAGGTTAATATCTGTAGCGAGGTGGTAATGGACTGTGCCGCTGTTTCAGGTGGGGCTTGACAGCATCCAAGGAGCCTTGCCACTTAGAGGAAGCTCCAGGGCAGGGGCAGGAGTAAGGCAGGAGTAAGTAAGGCAGGAACAGGAATAGGGCCTGAACTCGCAGAGCTCCTTTTCGGTGTGTGGCAGTTATTTCTTTCACACCCAGAAGAGGCATATTTACAAGGGAAGAGTGCTGAGTTGGCCAATTTCTCCATAGCCAAGTTGTGAATGGATCCCAATGGGCCCCGGCAGGTGGGACAACATGTAAGTTTGGGGCAACAGTTGCTACAAACAAGATGGCCACTCTGACACTGAAGACTATGTGGCAACGCATAGTCAAAGCAGAAAGGACACTCACAATTTTTGGATGCAGTTGTGCCAGTCAAGGCAGGTACCCTCTGGTATGGTGGACACTTTGAGGTGCCAGTGGGTAATGCTGTAGCAGTCGGATGGCCCTTCTCTGTGGGCCCCATCTAACATGGCCAGTCGCCGCTGCCACCACCACCACAGGCCACTCCTCCACCTCTCCTGGTGCTGGGACCAACAGGACCACCATATACTTTTTAATGAATGTTTCAAGCACTTATATCACCATTACTATCATCTGTATAGACATAAAGTGATATTTCTAAATCCCAAATTTATTAATGCAGTTAGACCACCTTTAAAATGCTCAATCATCTCTCTTCTATTTGATTAATTTGAACATCTTCACACAGTAACGTAGCAATCTCCATCTATCTGTCCATATCAACTAAAAAAAAAAGGAAATGAAACATAACTCGTATGTTCTCAGCCAGATTAAACTGCTTAGAATCCTCGACAGTACATTTAATTGCCAAGTCGCTGTGCTGGCACAGGTTGTTCCTAATGTTCCATTGCCTTGCTTCTAATTTTGAAATATAATGCATAACCCACTGAACAAATAAGCAACCAACAAAAATTTAAAATTCATCATCATCAAGAGCAAAAGAAAACTGAACAAAACCCTTCCCTAAATCTTAAAGTTTCACTCAATCCTCACCCCACTTTTGTACAATCCCTAGATAACTGTTCATCATATCTCATTGCAGGCTCGGTGTATATGTCTGTCATTGTCATTTAGACATGGTTATGAAGGGTGCAAACTATTCTCATCTATGCCTTACCTAACCCTCTAAGCACATTTAATAAGTATTAGAGGAAGTGGATTCATGAATATTTAAATGAGCAAGAGAAAAATTTCCCAAATGGGTGGGGTAGAATTCACAAAGTCATACATGGTCATGAACACAAGAGAAATACAGGGAAGTAAAAGGTAGTTAATGTGAAGCCATGAGGTGATTATGGCTGAAGAGGATAGGGGATGAAAATTTCTCTATAATTGTACTGTAATATATGTAACACATATCATTTTATGTGAGTTTTAGTACTTTGATACATATCTCCTCAGGACAAGGATTTTCTCCAGTTTACCTTGGACAAAGTTTATCTACAAATTTCTCATGATTGAATTTAGGATTCAGCATCTCCCCCTATATTATTTCATTCATTTTGCATGTGCTCACATGGATTCTTACTGGAGGGAGGTATGCTACTACTGTGTTCTGTAGGCATGTCCACATAGTAGATAAGAATCAGGGCTATTCATTTGAGCTCCACCTAAAGGGAAATGTGCTGAATTAGTGCTATTGAGGATGCCAACCAAATCCATGCTTGAAAGTAATTATTCATATACATTTTCCCTTTTGATTTTCACGTTACCACCTTTGTTCCTTTGATTTGGAAAATCAGACACAGAGAGAAACTCTTAATGACAAGAGTAGGCAAGACTGCTCTCTTCAGCAGATCTTTTGCTTCTGCTAATTCTAATAATTGACATTTTATGGTCCAAAGCATAAATTCTGAGACAAGATTACAAGAATTTTACTTCTTCTGTGGGTTTTCTTGGAAGGTCATTTTAAATATGATCCTCTTATTTTCTCTCTTTTAAGCTTTCCTTGCAAAAAGAATTTTCTGAGGTATGGGCGATCACATCTTTACGAGGTTATTGCCATTTTTTATTTTCACATTTAAAAGTGATGTTAGGAAAATGTAATATCCAGGAAGATTCTCATGAGTTTTCTCATCAACAGTGTAACCTATTTTCTGCAGAGTGACAGCTTTGTAACAAAGGCATTTGAAATAGGCATCCTTGATACAAAGTGTAGATTACTTCCTCACTACTCTGGGCTGTGTCCTCCCAAATCAATAGAAATTCATGGGATCTGAAAATTAAATCTTGCAGCACTTTTTTTTTTCATTCTGACTTTATTGATAAGTTTATAATCCTTGTGCACCAGTTTAGCAAGTTCAGGTGGAAAAGTATTAACATTGACATTTGGGAATGAATGCATTAGGCAGTAGAGGAGGAGGCGATGTAAAGATTCCTCTTTAAATTCCATAGACTGTTCTAAGTACATCAGAGACATTTTGCTGAAATGTCCCACAGTGGTCCTGGATGTTCTTCTTATATTTTCCAAATGCAAGGTACCTGGCGTTATCTTATTTGGAAGGTCAGCAAGAGATGTTTCAGGAAATCTAAGGTTGTCATCTACATACAGTGGCCAAAGTCCCACATCTAAGGGCCAAATTTCATGGTTTGATTAAATTTGTTAGGATCTTAAACAGAAGAATTAGAACTTAATACTTTCTCCTTAACACAGTATGCAGAAGGAAAACCAAGGTGTTTTTTTTTTTTTTTTATTCTTTCCTGTTGAGGTGGGAGTCTGGTTCCCCCTCCCAGTCCCATGCTCCCAGAAACAAGACTCAGACTAAAGCTATATTTATAAATACCTTGGCCATATAGCTAGGCTCTTCTCTGACTAGAATCATAACTTAAGATAACCCACTTATTTTAAGCTACATTCTGGTACTGCACTCAGGTACCAAGTGTCCATCTCCTCACATCTTCCTGGGGGTTGGATGGTATATTCACCAGGCTCTGTTCCAGAATTCGTTCTGCCTCCCAGATGTCCATCCTTCTATTTCCTGCCTCAGGCATAGGCCATCAGATTTGTTACTGAAAGGTGCCACATCCATACAGACGTAAGCTATTCTCTCTATATGTTCCTGTTTGGTAAGCCCAAGCTACGCCATAGGCAGATACTGTGATTTGCGACCTCAGACAGTTTCAACATGGGGAAATGACATCCAACATTATTTATAGATTTGAATGACTGAGTCAACACTAACAGTCTAACATTACATTTCTACACAGAAATTCCTTTTCCTGTCTGATAGTGCCTATTGTGTTCTCTGATGTGATTCAGTTCTGTGCGTGCTTTGTCTTTCCCAGTACTCCAGCACCATTTTTAATATCTTTCTTTGTCAGCACGTTCTGATTCTTTTTTTGCCACTGATCGTTTTGTTTCTCTTTAACCATCATGCATACATTTTTTTCCTAGGAAAACCATGTCCCAACTCTCCTCGGTTCAAGTCTTCCTGCTCCCCTGCTCTTTTAAAGGGCTTGCTACCATACTTCATTATGTGCTAGGGTTTTCTCTTGATCCTCTCTACTAAGAGTCAATATTTACTGCTGGTCTCACTTTTTCTTTTGAATTCTAATTCAGAATTTTTATTAGTGGCATTGATAATTGTGAGAATTACCTAGTGTAAGTCACAAATCTCATGATTTTACTAGTGGACCTCAATCATCCTCTCTCTACATGTTTGTGTCTAGGATCCCAATTTCAAATCATCATGTCAATTATAATCTCTTATAGTTTGTATTAACTTTCCAAATCCTACCTGCAACAACAGCTTCATTCCAGTTAAGCTTCCAATTAATTTATCTTACCATTTTCCCATCATATTCTGGCTTATTCATAGATTCTCCCATTTACCCAGTTTAGATACTATGGTCCTCTATATTAGTGGGTTGTTTTTACATTATTTCAACCCCCTTGTATCTTCTTTCATCCATATAATCTCACAAAATTCTAATACTGTTTAAACGAACTTTCTTCTTCCCCTGTTGCTGTTTTCACGGAATATTTTAGACACTGTTCCCAAGGCCTGTGGGAGCTTCATAGTGCTGTAACAGGGTAAGAATTTAAACCTATAACTGAAATTTTAAGTGAATATTCAGATATTCTTGTGAATGCCTAGATGCTAGTCCACATCCCCTGTATTAAACTCAGTTCCTCATTTTAGAATATATTTGGCACAGGTTAACAGAGTTGATTAATAGGCTGAGGCTTTGTGTATGAGAACAAAAGATGACAATAAAAACAAGGCGAGTACACGGCATACATCTTCACATGGATTGGTATTCAGCATCAATATAAAGACAAAAACCAAGCAGTTAAATTCATACACATTTAACAATTTATTACTTTGGCAAGGAGGGGCTTAAAATAAAATTTAGTTGCCCAACAATTAAAGATTATTATCTTTATTCACAAGTTTATGGTCTAAGACTCTTCTACTTTTTCAGTTACTCTTTATTGTCATTTAATAAAATTTATCATAATTACAAGATGATACAATGGAGTCGTGAATGGAGAAAGACTGCTTCTATCAAAAATGGAACACGAAGAATCAATTTTTCTTTAACCATTTCCTGATTTGGGGGTATGGTTTATTTTCCAAAATACTACTATCCTAAATAACATTCATATAACTTCTTGCCATAAGCTAAGTCTGTGATATCACTGGATTTTTTGACAAAGTAATTATTCTTGGGTAAGAAAATTATCAATTCTACTGTTTAAAGATGGGTTTTAATGTCTTTGACAAATGTTTTGGAATTATATCTTCTCTATTGTGTCTTTTTTCCATTTTGAAGCACATTTATTTTTTAATTTAATAATATATTTTCTCATTTTGTAAATTGAAAACGGATTCTTCCTTCGTACAATATATCTAAACCATGTTTTCCTAGTCTTTCACTCCTCTTAGCTCCTGCCAATCTCACATCTCCCTCAGATCTATTGTTCCCCTGTTTCCTCTTCATAAAAGAGCAGGCCTCCAAGATATGGCAGCCAAACTTGACAAAACAAGATACAGTAAGCCAGGGCAAGAGCCTTCATATCAAGGCTGGACAAGGCAACCTAATAGGAAAAACAGTGTCTCAAAAGAAGGCAAAATTGTCAGAGATACTCCTGTTTCCATGTAGAACTGTTAGAAGTCCCATGTAATTAACAAACTAACAGCCATACTATATACACAGATGACCTGGTACAGACCCATGTAGTTCCTGTGCTTGCTGCTTCAGTCTCTGTGAACCTATATAAGCCCTGTTTAGTTGATTCCATAGGCCATGTTCTCCTGGTGTCCTTCATCCCCTTTGACTCCAACAGTCTTCCCTCCCCATCTTCCACAGTGTTCCCTGATTTTCAAAAATGAGGGACCTAATGGAGTGTTTCAGTTTAGACTCACCCTCTCTGCAGAATGTCTGGTTTTGGATCTATGCACCAACTCCTGTGTCATAGCAGAGGAAGCATCTCTGAGAAAGACTAGACAAGACACAAATCTGTAAGTAGAAAATCCATAATTATGAATGATTTGACTGGGTTTTGGGGGGAGATAGTCATGTGTGGTACTATCTAAGGTCTCTGGGATGAAAACTGAATATCAGCAACAATAGAAATCTTACAAACTAGTGGAAACTGAACAACTCTGTACTAAAAGAAAAATGAGACATGAAAGAAAGAAAGAAAGAAAGAAAGAAAGAAAGAAAGAAAGAAAGAAAGAAAGAAAGAAAGAAAGAAAGGGTCTTCTAGAAGTCAGTGAAATGAATAGACAACATACCTAATCTTTTGAAACACATGCAAACAGTGTTAAGAGAAAAGTTCGTAACACTAACTGCCTACATGAAAAACAACTTAACACAACTGAAAGCTCAAGATTCTAGATTGTCTGTTCTAGAGTCTAGAACAAAAAGATAGATGCATACCAAAGATGATCAGATGGAAAGAACTTTATCAACTGTGGAGTGAAATCAATAAAAAAAAATAAAGCTAACAACATGGACAAAAAGTTGGTTCTTTGAGAAAATGAACAAGATAGACAACCCCTATCCAAGCTTTAAAACACACAGAGGGAATATCTAAATTAATAAAATTAAAAACTAACGGGCAGGGCATAACATGAAACACAAAGGAAATCTAGAGAATCTTAAAGACATACTTTAAAAATGTGTACTCCACCACATTGAAAGATCTAAAAGAAATGAATACTTCTCTTGATAGTTACCACTTACCAAAGGGATATGATAAAATGGTTTACTGCAAGTTGCTTTATTCAGTAATAACCCGTGATGTAGGCAAAGCCTTCCTCATCTTCAGCGGGGTTTCAGAATCTCTCTAAGGCTGGGAAGGGTATGGGGGCATAATGGGCTTCATTCTGAGGCTACCATTATGGAGAACTGATTTCAAACCTGTGTGATCCCAGTGGAGGTATTTATTTAGAGGCACACACGTTAAACATATTCATGTTAAAGGCATGTGACTGTCAAATAAAGAGCAAATAGTTTAATCTGAATGTTTTAAAATGTGTTTTGAAGATCTTAATGTTTACTTTGTGGACACATTAATAAACGAGATACCTTATGTATCAATATAAGAAACTAATCTCTTACCAACTAATTGGTAGATAGCTGCCAATCCATACTCTCTTTCTCTCTTTCTTCTTTTGTATCATATAGTTTACTTCTTATTGGTAGTTATCAGAAAACTCACAAAGGAGAGCCAGAGATGCTGGGGTGCAGACTATGTAGGGATAAGAAGCGCAGGTGAAAGCTGAGTGGTAGGCAGTCCTGATCAGCCACTGGAAAGGAAATTCGAACTGATGGTGACGTAGTCTCTGGTTACCCCTTTCATATTACATGGTAGCTTAGCAATTCCTCATAGTGGTCATGCTTATAAACTTCTAGCATCATCCTCTTCCAGTCACTCACAGATCTGTAATTGAGCGCCTGCAATATGACAATCTCAATCCTTTATTTTAAGAATCTTATGCCGCAGGCGGGTGCTTCGCCCTCAGCCTGGAAGCTAAGATTTTATGCATGAGTCTGCTTTCTTCTACCCCTGTTCTTATCCTCTCTCCTTTGTTCGTTCAACAAGTACGCCTCTTTAAAGTCACTCTGTAGCTGAGCAGATAAAACTGGATTTCTCTGGGCTGAAAATAGTCTCCCTTCTACGGAAGCAAGCTCTGTGCTGCAGTGAGCGGATGAGACGCGTGAGCGGATGGACTGCTTTATCCTGAAGTAGCAGCAGCTGCAGAGCTTCACTGCAAGGAGCTAGCTCTTGTTGCACACATAGTGATAGGAGCTCCTCTTTGTTCAGCTTGTTCTGTCTCCTGTAGTATTATCTGTAGTCAATGCCTTCCCAAAGCCAGGATGCATCTCTCAACTGACTCCTAGTCCCCACCCCACAGATTTCAGTTAGCACGCACCTTTTACCAGTTCCTCCAGAAAAGGCCTGTGTAGCAGAATTAGCCAAGGACATTGCTCCTTATTCCAAACTTTCTTTGGAAGACAAATACATACATGTAATCTTTTTTAAAATTAGATATTTTCTTCATTTACATTTCAAATGCTATCCCCTTTCCTAGTTTCCTCTCCGAAAATCCCCTATACCCTTCAGCACACTTGATCTTTCCCATTGCTGCGATTCTTCTCTAGGCTAAAAGAAATAAACTAGAAAATTGCTACTTCTTTTAAGTGTCTTTGATTTCAGGGATGTGAAAATCCATAAGTTCATTCATTGTAAGGCAGCGGGGAAAGGAACAGGAAGTAGCACTGATTTGAGAACAGGAAGTAGCACTGATTTGAGAACAGGAAGTAGCACTGATTTGAGCTCTTTCTGGTCACCTTGAAGCACAGGGCGCAAAGCCAACTCCCATCTCTGCCAGAAGATATGACTGTGAAGATTCTCATCCAAGGATAGTCTCTGGCATACGAAGCCTGCAACGCAGGTTTCTTCACGAAGATAGAAATGTACAGTCATCTGTATTTGAATAGATAGAAGCACATTAGGGAATATGCTCAGCTTTAACCATGCTCAAATGTTAACCATGCCATTAACATGCCACACACCATGGAGCTCTTGTCTGTCTCCAGGTCTTCGACTTTTCTCACTGGCAATGCACTTCCCTGGTTGCTTATGCCCACACGGTAATCTACTGGTTAGTTCTCTAGAGAAACAGCCAGTGGTGTTTTCTTTTCAAAAATTTGGTTGATCTCTAGGGAAACCTGAATAAAATCCAGAAACAACTAAAATGCCATAGAACAGATACTGAAGAGGAAGAGGAAGGGAAGAAGGAGGAAGAGGAGGAGATGGAGGATGAGGAGGAGGGGGAAGAGTGGAGAACACGGGGGAGGAGAAGAAGGGGAGGATATGAAGTTGAGAAAGTTGAGGGGGAAGAGAGATGGAGAAGGAGAGGGAGAAAGAGTGCTATTTAGGGATACCAAGACAGTGTCTGTGAGTGTTTAAGGGAGGTAGAGGGGTATTTATGATAAAACAAATGAATAAAAAACAAACAAAAAACATTATATATATGTTTGAAAAAATGCTTCAAAATCTGTGTGAACATCTGTGCTGGGATCTGCTGCTATCAGTACATCAGCCATTTCCATGAGGAGCTCCAAGTTCTTTTCTAACAGTGAATCAACATTTCAATATCAAGACCCAGTTGATGTTCTTAAGGAGAACAGAGACAAGAATCAAGTCATGCAGGGCCTTTGGCTTTATCTTCCAATATGAGTTCCAAGTGGATGCAGGTTAGAGATTGTTCTTCACATGAAATACTCTCCAGCTGTGGGATTATGTACCCAGTATCCAACAGCAGCTAGATTTTTCACACAACACTTTTCCTATGGGTAGGCTGGCAGCCAGTAGTAATATCAGGTAAGAAATCTCAGTTTTAACGTATGGTATACTTTTTCTGAAAAAAATCAGACAACATCATTGGAAACAGAGGAATTTCTTCATGATGTACCTGCCCTTTCTTTTCTTTTCCTTTTAATTTTAGTTTTTGAGATTTTAATATAATTATAACCTTTCTCCTTTCTCTTTCCTTCCCCAAACCCCCTCATATATCCTTCCTTACCCTCCTTCAGATTCATGGCTTCTTTCTTTTTCAATAATTGTTATAATATATTCCAAATATACACATTTATGTAATATATATATGTAATTATATATATATATTATATATATATATATTTCTAAATATAGCCCATACAGTTTATACAGCACATAAAATGTTACTTGACCAATTAGTCTTTCTTAAAATGAGGGTTCTTGTAATCCAATATCACATTTAATTCCCAAGTCACCTGAAAATGATAAGTAGTCAAAACTAAATTCCATTTTTTTAAAAAAAATATTTATTAAATTATTAGAAACAAGCAACCAGCAGAATTCCACCAGAGAACTTCTCCAGCTGACGAACAGATTCTGCAAAGTGGCTGGATATAAAATTAGCTCAAATAAATCAGTAGCCTTCCTTTATACAAATGATAAATGGACAGAGAAAGAAAATATGGAAACAACACCCTTCACAATATTCAAAAATAATAAAAAAAAAATATCTTAGTGTAACTCTAACCAAACAAGAGGAAGATCTGTATGACAAAATCTTCAAGTCCCTGAAGAAAAATTTGAAGACCTCAGGAGATAGAGAGATCTCCCATGTTCATGAATCAGTAGGATTAACGTAGTAAAAATGGCACAAACTGGTATGAAGACTGGAAAATATAACCCAATAGGAGAAAAAGGGTCCAAAGAAAAGTGAAAGAATCAGAGACATCCCTACTCCCACTGTTAGGAGTCCCACAAAACCACCAGGCTAAGAATCATAACATATATGCAGAGGACCTAGCACAGACCCATGCAGGTTCTGTGATTGTCCCTTCAGTCTCTGTGAGCCCCTATAAGCCGGGCTTAGGTGATTCTACTGACTGTGTTCTCCTGGTGTTCTGGCTCTCCTCTGTCTCCTACACTTCTTCCTTCTTCTCTTCCTTGAGATTCCCCAAGCTCAAAGGGGAAGGATGCAATGGAGATACCCAATTTGGGGTTCCCCCTCCCTTTCTCTTGCTCTCTTTCTCCTCCCCACCCCCCAGATTTTTCTCCTGTTTGGCTCCTGTTTGAACACCCACTCTTTTGAAGAACCTGCCATCACACACTCTCAGACCTGCACTGACTTTGGCCTGAATTTCATGATATTTAATTTTAATGAGAAAAGAGAATAAGAAAACAACAAGTAAATGCAAAAGAGACCTATGCATCTAAAAATATCCATCTTAATTGACACTGAAAAAATTTTAAACCTTCTTAGTAGTAACAAAATAATATAAAGAATAAAGTGGGAATATAGAGCTATCAAGAACACTTTATGCGGAGTTGGAAAGAACACACAAGAATGAATTTATGTTTTAGAGTCATGCTTTTAAAAAAATATGTTTATTTGTATTTTATGTGTATGAGTTTTATCTACATGTATGTTTGTGTACCACATGCCTACTATATTCTCAGAGGCAAAAGAGGGCATCAGGTTCCCTGAAGCTACTGTTATAGATGTTTGTGAGCCGCCTTGTGTGTGACAGCTCTTCTGCAGGAGCAATGAGTGCTCTTAGCTATTGAGTCATATCACTACCCTCTAAAGTTATTACAGAAAGCTACATTTTCTAAATTCCACTTTGTAACTGTTTTGTCAATGATTTATAGGCTATTATTCATATCACAGACTTACAATGACTAATTGTATTTTTAGTACTTCTTAACAAGTCAGCATGAATTAGGAAAAACAAATTATTCTATATTTATGTTTGTGAAAAAGATGGACACAACCATTCTTACAGGTGTTGTGATAGAAATTTATACTGTATAAATTACTGAAGGAATCAATGTCTATTTTCATAATTTTGGGTAGAATTTTGATTAAGTGTGATAGCACTGCCGATGTTATCACTTTGGGAAAGTGCTACCTTAATTACCAACAGGACACAATTTTAATAATACAACTTTCTTTAGAATGGCTCTATGCAATCTTCCTTTTTATATTTGAGACGCTTGTTATGAACAAGTCTAGACTGATTTTAATTATGTGAATGTTGTATTGAAATGAAACACTTCCTCTTCCTTGTCTCAGGGATTGGTCTAACGATAAGTCTGACTTTCATTCATTGTCTGCATTGAAATTAAGGCTATTCACATCGGCATTTGTTAGCTATCATTTGTCTCTACATTAATGATACTTACGACAATTTTTTTATAGATGCAGAAAAAGAGGCCAAGGCATCATAACTTGTATGACAATTATGGTTGTTCACTTGGAATGCATGTTGAAGACAGCAAGAAGGATGCCATTGAAGGAGGATTTTAAGTGTGAGGAGATAAAACACAGTGATATGAAATGGAAAGAGGAATATGAGACAAGGAAGAGAAGGAAGGAAGAAGGAGGAATAGGTAAAGGGATAGTTAAACATACATACATACATACATATGTACATATGAATATATGTGTATACATTTACATATGTATTAACATATTAGAGTTTAAAATGGACTTATCTTACTTGGACAATAATGCTTTTCCTGGAAGCCAAACTTAAAGCCACCAGGAACAAAATATGTTCCTGTGAGTTGTAGGTTGGGAAGATCCACAGACCCATAAATATTTCAGGTCAGGCCTGGGCATTGCTCTTGGGTATCAAAGAGAACTTGATATGAAGATCCAGTTGCTGAAAAAAAAAAATCCAGTTGGCTTAGGAGTCAAAGAAATTCAGCTGGTACTGTTCCAGAACCTTCTTCTCTGCTAACTATCTCACTGTACTGGAAAGTATTATGCAGACTTATATTGGAGAAATGTTTTAACAATATGTCCCAGTTGTAAATTCTGTGAACTGCAAGGATGATCCACCTGGCAAGATATGTTCATGGATGAAGCGATGGCCTGATAGTTACAGCGGTACACAACTGCTTTATAATTAGATTTAAGGCCTGTTCCAGAGGAGGGAACATACACCTGGTACTATAGATCTGTCAAGAAAACATCGCTGGGTATCTCATAGATCCTGGGGACATACCCACTATTATTATTTTGCTGAATTAACTTAGTACCAAAATTCTTCCAAATGCATACCCCTATCTCTCATTACTAATAAGAAAAGCTTGTTTGTACAGTGCAGAGGTTAATTCAGAGCCTCACACTGCTACAACACAGAGAACAAGTGTCACTGGGGTTCTAAACCATACATGAAACATATATAGCATATCCTGTTCACCCAGCCTCAGGGACCATTGTAAAAAATAAAAAAAGGACAGAAACATTGTAAGAACCAGATACCAGGGTTTGCTATTGTGAAGTGGCTGTTTAGAACAAGACAGGAGTGTTGCACTCCACAAGACAGATAAATACCATCTCTAACTCCATCTCCACGAAATCTGAAGCCCTCATCTGACCAACATAGACATGCATGCACATGATACACAGATATATTCACCAACAAGATTACCCACACACAGAAAATTAAAACAAATGAACCTTTAAAAAAGGAAATGACAATGGAAAGTCTCAAAAAGTAAGTGCAGTGTTGAAAGAGTAAGAGCAAAGCAAAGAGAAAGTAGAGGCCGAATGAGGAGCCGGGAGACATTTGTCCAATATACAGTGTAGGAGGAAATCAGAAGGAAGTGTATTTAGTTAGAAGTGGCCTTGGATGCCAGACAGAACAATGTCATTACTAAGCAATGAAAGACCAGTGCTGGTATTTTGAATAGGAAAATAACAAGAGCAGAGCATATATCAAGGAGCTCACCATGGCAACAGTGTGATACATGCATCAAAGAGATAGATGGTGCATTCAAAAGCAGTTTAGAGCCCTATTGTGAGAGCTCAGGAGAGAAGTCACAGAAAACTGTGTAGATAGAATGGAGAGATGTTGGAAAATATGTGTGAGGGTGGTTGTAAAGGATAAAATACAGATAAGTCAGAGTAGGGACTCATTTGAAGGGGAAGATACATTATAATAGCTGCCTACATTAACCTGTGTCCTCTAGGAATAATAAGAAATATTTGCACTACAGTGCTGACACACATACAGCTTCCTCATACTTGCTGGTAGTTATAGTGAATTCCATGCAACAAACTAGTGGGTGTGCTACTTGAAAAAGATAAGAATATTATAAGGCATCACAAAAGCAAACCTGTGCCTCTAGACAGGTGTGCTAAAGGTTTGAACTATGTGAGCAGGGTCAGAGGTAATGGTAATTCAATATGCATTATGCTTTGTAAGAAGATTGGAAGTGAGAACTATTGCCTTATCCAAGAGACAAATTGCCGAATTGAAAGAAAGTGTATAATGAGCTATGTATCCCTCATCTTATTGACGTAAAGATATCATTGTCATTCTAAAAGAATTGGTGGAGGCAAATGAAAGTGAATGCTGTGGTGAACAGCAATGGTTAAAATTTCTGGTAGTTGAACCACTCCATTTCCAGTTGAAAATCCCATGGTGGTCAGAATCTAACCAAAGATCAAAGCAGCCCTGACTTCTGCTGTGGATTTCGCCGCTCACTAGACAGTCATCAGCCAGTTCACTTTCAAAGCCTGAAATCAGCACAGAAATGTAGAAACAGAATCAGAGAAGACACCGCACCCCAACCCCAGCAAAGTTTATTTCAACAGAACAGGCATCCGTATTTAGAGGAATATTGCGAGTCAGCAAGCATCAGCTGTTGCGATTCTTTATTGTCCCTGTGAAGGTACTACAGATGTCGAACTCTGGATCTCTTGGTTTGAGTCTTAACTCTGTCACTACCTGAAAGAATTGGACAATAGAATTTTCCTTTAGTTTTTCACTCTGAGAAATGGAGGTATATAAGCAAGTACCACTTTTTAAGTGATTTTTTTCATTTTTTTATTAGATATTTTCTTTATTTACATTTCCAATGCTATCCCGAAAATTCCCTATACCCTCCCCTCGCCCTGCTCCCCTTCCCACTCACTCCCACTTCTTGGCCCTGGCCTTCCCCTGTACTGGGGCATATAAAGTTTGCAAGACCAAGGGACCTCTCTTCCCAATGATGGCCGACTAGGCCAGTTACTACAAAAAAAAAAAAAAAAGTGCACAATTGCGAAGTTCACAGGATAAGAACTATTTTGTACCTATGGTTGATAAAGTTACTGTTTGGGTAAGTTCTGAGGTAGAAGATTCATGTTGCTCTCAGTTTTCATTTTGCCTCAGTGAATTGTGGCTAAGTTGTCAGTGGTCAACTGAGAAGCCAGGTACGAGTCCTTGGGGGCTGGGAATCGATAAAGACAGTCTCTGATTGGGATGGTTGAACATGGGAAATCTTAATTGAAATAAATCAATGGAGTGGAGGAGTGAGATGTACACCCAACCAGAAAGTCTCAAAACGGAAAATAACAAGGGGCAAAATTGCTCTTTAAAACTTTCGATCCAGTCATGGGCAATGGTGAGCAGGGTGTTTTATTACAGGAAAGTAACCAAGCAACTCCGAGAGACACAGAGGCAGCTCTGTTTCAGGAGTCACAGACTTGTCAAAAGCACTTAGCTGACATTAAGCCCAATTAGCAACGCTGCAGCCACTTTTGCCAAAAGGAAAGAAAAGGCAGCGATTGAAGTCCGAGGCGTGGGAGTAAAGAGAGAAAACCAGCTTCCAGGCCAACTTCCAGTAACAAAACAAATTTAGTCCTGCAACCCTTTACTTTTGTATTGATTGTCTGGCCTTTCGCTGTGCCCTTACTTCACAGAGTAACTTCGAGCTCTTCCAGCCACAAATGCTTGGCGGATTGCAGCAAAATAGAAATTGCTCATGATTCTATGAGCACAGAAACAAAAAGAAAAAAAAAAAAAGAAAGAAAGAGAAAAGAAAAATGAAAGATAACTATACTTATAAATTTATATCCCACAAAGAAAAGCTTCAACACACAAAAAGCTTTGCACAGGATATCACAAAAAGGAATGATGACGTTAATTTTAAATTTTGAAGATCAGCATTTGCGTGCTCAGCCGTCTGTCTACCTCTTGTCGTTTCTTCTGTGAAGGTGGTGGCATTGAGATGAGCAGTCAATAAATTCATTAGAAATTACAAGCATCTTTGATTAATAGCCCTTGTCTAATTCCCTGAAAAATGTGCTATACCTTGGAGCTTAATGAAGACAAGCCTGAGTTATTTAGGTGTTTGTTAGTGAGCTTATTTGCATATAATTAACTACATTCTCTGTTTATAGCAAGCAGTTAAAACTTTGTGCAGGTAGGTAGATCTTCACCTAACTCCATGTATTAAAATAATGCTTTGGTTCCTCTTACGATTCCTGGATGAGAAGGATTAATGTTGCTGCCTGTTGCTGTTAACATTCTCTCATACAAGACCAGCTGAAATATCTACTGAGAGAAATATTTGGACTACACAACTCTTTCTAATTAATGAACTTTTTTTTTTTGCAGAGAACTTCCAGGTTGACAGCAAAGTTCCAGTGAAATACAGAACTCCATTGGATCCGCTGTCCTAGAAACACAACTTTCTCCACCATCAACATCACGCACCAGAGTATATTTGCTATAATAGATGAACTTAGATTGACATATCTTTATCATTCAGTCTGTAGTTCACCTTAGAATTTAACAAAAATAAAATGAAGGTATGTTTCCCTTAATAGCCTACACAAAATAGGTTCACTCTCTGAAAATCCCTCTCTACTCCTCCTCTTTCCCCTTGAACCCCTGAGGATATTAAAGTTCATACATCTTTATAGTTTGAGTTTAAGAATTCTTATAGTTGGACTTATACAGCAATTAAATCCTGATCACCTCTTTCACGTATTAATGTGAACAGGAGTGTCGAAGTGATGTTTTGTTACTTGAAACCATATTATTTTTTGCACTGAATAAAATTTTGTTTTGGGGAAGTACTAAAGTCTGTTATGAGCTGGAGGACTTCCTGAAGGAACATTCAATTAATTGTTTCCAAGCTCTGGCAATTATTTAAACAATTGTGACCAGCTATGTGCAAGAATATTTTTCTGGACCAAAGTATTCAATCCATTATGTAAATACAAAAGAACAGGTTTTCTGAATTACATAATAAGAGCATGCTTCTTTCTTTGAGGCACCGTTAAAGTACCTGCCAAAATGATCATACTGTTTTTGCATAATCACCAGCAATAAATGACATTTCTAGTTGCTCCACAATTGGGGAAGCATTTGGTGGTGTAACTAGTTTGAACTGTATCCAATAGAATAACTTTGTAGGATATCTCATCATTCATAGATTCCTAATGATGCAACACTCTATCTTTTCATAGTCTCATTTACCCCTACAGAGAAGATACACAGGTGTCTAAGTGCCATCCAGGTTATTTGTTCAAGTATTTTGGTTCCCTCTAGAATTAATGTTGTTATATTATTTTACATTCCAAACAAAGATGTTGTCCAAGTTTTCTATTGTGTTTTATGTTATATTTCTGCTGGGTTTTAAGAGGTATTTGCATAATTTAGACAATAGTCCTCTATTAAATGTGTCTTTTGCAAATACTTTCTTCCAATCTGTGACTATCTTATACTTTTTACATTGCTTGTCACAAAATCTTTTAATTTTGATATAGTTTAGCATCTTAATTAATTTTACCATGGATTCTGACTTTGGCAGATGTTACAAAAAAAGGCTTTGCCATACCCAAGATTATCTCAATTTTCTATCACTGGCTTACTAAATTTTGCATTTTTAAATATTATGCTTATGTTTCTAGTCCAATTTTGAGTTGTTTGTCTTGGATTGTTTGCTTGTAGACAGTATGCCATGATTCATGGTCTGTCCTCTCACTTGCTATCTAGTAGAGGATGCTAGTGAATTTCTGACTATTTTGCTTCCATTGTAAGTCCTGGAAATACACACATTGCTCCTATGCCTAGTTTATGTGGTACTGGGATTAAACCAGGATTTTCTGAGTAATATGAAAGTACTCTTGCAACCAAGCTACATTTTCAGCTTGGATTATGTGATGGTTTATATATGTTCAGCTCAGGGATTGGCACTATTAGAAGGTGTGGTCCTGTTTGCGTAGGTGTACACTATGGGTATGGGCTTTAAGATCCTGTTCTAGCTGCCTGGAAGTAAGTACTCTGCTAGCAGCCTTCAGATGAAGATGTAGAACTCTCAGCACTGCCTGTACCATGCCTGCCTGGATGTTGCCATGTTCTTGACTTGATGATAATGGACTGAACGTCTTAACCTGTAAGTCAGTCCCATCTAAATGTTGTCCTTTATAAGGCTTGCCTTGGTCATGGTGTCTGTCCACAGCAGTAAATCTCTAACAAAGACAAATTATATTTTAAAAAATGCAAGGTCTCTATGACAATCACTTTTTCTATGCATGCACTTGGTCCAACTCCAATTGTTGAAAACATTTTGTTGCATTTTCTTCCTCTTTTGGGAAAAATCTATTTTTGTATGACGCTGAGTTTTTATCAAATCATTTTTTGTCTGATTCTGGGTTCTTTATTTTTTTATTGACTTATTAGGCTGGACCTTTTGCTAATTGCATGATCTGATGATTACTGAAACACCATAGTAGGCCTTGAAGTCAAGTTGTATCAGACCCCTGTGCTTGTTATTTTCTTTAAATATTTATTTGACAATTCTAGGTTTATTGTCTAACCATGAGATAATTTACTGACATTTTGGTTGAGACTGTGTTCAACCTACAATTAAACTTAGAAAGTATGGATGTCCAAATAATATTAAATCATCCAATTAATGAATGTAAATATCAATTTAGTTTGTTCTTCCACCGTTTTTCTCAGAGTTCCAAATGTATTCATATAGGCAATGCGCTGCTTTGTTTCTGCTTCATATGTAAATATTTCTAATTTGAAATACTAGTGTATGCAATAGTGAGAATCATGAATTTTGAGCTTCAAAATGATCTTGTGCATGGATGCTATGTGAGCAAAATTGACAGTTTTATATTCTGTTGGAGTATGCAAGTGGATTATACTTGGGCCTTAGTTTAAGGAGTTCTTGCTCTTCCAAGTTTTTAAGGTTGTATCTTAGACTAAAGTGTTAAATCTTTCCCGGGATTTTCTGTGATTGTGATGTAAATCCACACCCTTAAACCCAGCTTTCACACACTTCCTCAGATTTATTTTTATTGAATATTTTCCTTATTTATATTTCAAATGTTATCCCTTTTCCTGCCCCCCCCCCCCAGAAGTGCTCACTGGCAGGAGCCTGATATAGCTGTCTCCTAAGAAACTCTGCCAGAGCCGAACAAATATGGAGGCAGATGCTTGCAAGCAAACATTGGACTGAGCAAGAGGAAGAACTCAGGAAGCCGAAGATGTTTGCAACCCATAGGAAGAACAACAATATCAACTAAACAGACCCCCTCCACAGAGTTCCCAGAAAACCACCAACCAATCCCTCCTCCCCCTGATTCTATGAGGATGCTCCACCCACCCACTTCTGCCTCCCCCCTCCTCCCCCAGCATTCCCGTACACTGGGGCATCGAACCTTCTCAGGACCAAGGGCCTCTCCTCGCATTGATGCTCAACAAAGCCATCCCCTGCTCCATATGTGGCTGGAGCAATGGGTCCCTCCATGTGTACTCTTTGGTTGGTGGTTTAGTCCCTGGGAACTCTGGAGGTGGGGGGGGGTCTGTTTGGTTGATATTGTTTTTCTTCCTATGGGGTTGCAAACCTCTTCATCTTCTTCAATTCTTCCCCTAACTCCTCCACTGGGTACCCCATGCTCACTCCAATGTTTGGCTTCAAGCATCTGTCTTTGTATTTGTCAGTCTCTGGCAGAGTTTCTCAGGAAACAGCTATATCAGGCTCCTGCCAGTGAGAACTTCTTGGCATCCACAATAGTGTCTGGGTTTGGTAACTGTATATGAGATGAATCCCCACATGGGGCAGTCTATGGATGGCCTTTCCTTCATTCTCTGCTCCACACTTTGACTCCATATTTGCTCTTGTGAGTATTTTGTTCCCCTTTCTAAGAAGGACCAAAGCATCCACACTTCGGTCTTTCTTCTTGAGCTTCTTGTGATCTCTGAATTGTATTTTGGGTATTTCAAGCTTTTGGGCCAATATCTACATATCAGTGAGTGCATACCACGTGTGTCCTTTTGTGACTAGGTTTCCTCACTCAGGATTATATTTTCTAGTTCCATCCATTTGCCTCAGTACTAGTGTCAGGCCTTGGGACCTCCCCTTGACCTGGATCCCACTTTGGGCCTGACGCTGGACCTTCTTTTCCTCAGGCTCTTCTCCATTTCCACCCCTATAATTCTTTCAGACAGGAACAATTATGAGTCAGAGATGCAACTGTGGGATCGCAGCCCCATCCCCCACTTGATGCCTCACTTGAGCACTTCAGCTTGTTGAGATTTTTGATTTCTGTGGTCTGTATCTTGTGTATTCTGTATTATTTTTTTCTTTTGGCTAATATCCACTTATTAGTAAGTATATACCATGCATGTCCTTGGGTCTGAGTTACCTCATTAAGGATGATATTTTCTAGTTCCATCCATTTTCCTGCAAAACTCAGGGTGTCTTCATTCTTAATAGCTGAGTAGTATTCCATTGTGTAAATGAAACACATTTTCCGTATCCATTCTTCTGTCATGGAACATCTAGGTTGTTTCCAGCCTCTGGCTATCACAAATAAGGCTGCTATATATAGTTGAACATGTGCCCCTGTGGCATGGTGGAGCATCTTTTGGGTATACTTCTAAGAGTGGTATAGCTGGGTCTTCAGGTAGATCTATTTCCAATTTTCTGAGGATCCCCCAGGTTGATTTTCAGAGTGGTTGTACCAGTTTGCAATCTCACCAGCAATGGAAGAGTGTTCCTCTTTCTCCACATGTTCTTCAGCATGTATTGTCACCTGAGGATTTGATCTTAGCCATTCCGATTGGTGTAAGGTAGAATCTCAGGGTCGTTCTGAATTGCATTTCTCTGATCACTAAGGACCTTGAACATTTTTTTCTTTTCTTTTCTTTTTGTTTGTTTGTTTGTTTGTTTGTTTTGTCTTTTGTTTTCAGAGACAGGGTTTCTCTGTGTAGTCCTGGATGTCCTGGAACTCACTCTGTAGAAAAAAAAGCATCTTCAATAAATGGTGCTAGTCTAACTGGCTGTCTGTCTGTATGTAGAAGAATGAAAATAGACCCATATTTTTCACCTTATACAAAGCTGGATCCCAAGTGGATCAGGAACCTCAACATAAAACTAGATACACTGAATCCAATAGAAGAGAAGGTGGGAAAGAGCCTTGAACTCATTGGCACAGGGGAAAATTTCCTAAACANAACTCTAATGCCTCATGCTCTAAGATCAACAATTGATAAATGGGACCTCACAAAACTGGAAAGCTTCTGTAAGGCAAAGAACATAATCAATAGGACAAATTGGCAACCTACAGGTTGGGAAAAAATCTTCACTAACCCCACTTCTGATAGAGGGCTAATATCCAAAATAAATAAAGAATTCAAGAACTTAATCACCAAAAAAAAACCCCCAAAAAACAAAAAACAAAAACAAAAACCAAACAACCCAATCAAAAAATGGGGTATAGAAGTCATTGTTTTTAATAGCTGAATAGTACTTCATTGTTTAAATGTACCACATTTTCTGTATACATTCCTCTGTTGAAGGACCTCTGGGTTCTTTCCAGCTTCTCGGAAGAAAGAAATAGAAGAAAATCTCAGAAGATAGAAAGATGTCTATGATTTCCATTATTTTATTTTTGGTAAGGTGATCTTTATGGCACAAAATGTGGTCTACCTTGGTGAATATTTACCATGAATTTGAGTAATATACATTGCTTTATTGTAATTAATAGATGTTGATTGAGATAATTTTTAATGGTCTATCTATGTGATAATACTGATTCGGTGCCCAATCTATTCATCTCTGATAAAAATTTCTGTTCTAAAAGTATAATAATTACATAATCTCTTTTCATAATTCTGCCTGTGTGTTATGCTTTCTGTTGCTCTATTGTTAGGACTCCCTTATACAATTCATATATTCTTGAGTAATTGGCCTCTTTATCATCTTAAAATATTCTGTTTTGTCCTGGTAACTTTTCTTGCTCTGAATACTTTTCCTCTAAAATTAATATAGTTACCCCTCATTCTTTTGATTCATATTAGCATTATTTTTTTCCTTTATCTCATTTTTTTTTTGGTTTTTCGAGCCTTTATTTCATATTGATGCCACACATTGTTGGGTATTCTTTTATTACACCCTATCAAACATTGCCTTTTTATTTGTATATTTAAGATATTGTCATGGAAAGTGTTTATTGACTATGAATTATTAGCTATGTTCTTTTCCATCTTATTTATTTTCTTATTTTGTGATCTCACATTTCATTTGCCTTTTATAATTTTATTTTCATGAATGTCATTTTCTCAGTATATCAAGTCTGCTTCTTATTTTTAACTTTAGAAGTTGTCTGGATTTTAAACATATGTTTATAATTAATGTAAGTCAACTTATAACTTCATGCTCAGTGTCTTTCTGTAGACTTCGGTGAAACAGTTCTCCTGGGAGCTGGCCCTGAGAAGGACAGAAAACGACAGCTTAATTAGCCATGATTGCTTTGCACTTTGATCAGAAACCATGAGAAGTGTTTGCTCTGATATTCATTGTAAATGTCTAATTTTGTTCATGGATGAGCTTTCTCATAATGGGGTCCACATGTATTTTTTTTGTTCATGGATACAATTTGTGAGTCTCTGTGTTTGCCTGTCTCCCCAGTTTAGTGGACAGGCTCTAAGAAGGCTCTAAGAAGGTTCTAAGAAGGACTGCTGATTCTTCAGTTTGCACATCTTTTCATTGCTTGTGAGGAAAGACTCTTAGGAATTGATTTCTTCTGTTTAAGTTCACTTGCACTTTGCTTTATGAGAGTCAAGAATCATACAACCATGGGACAAAAATTTAAAAATTATAAAATCTAAGATATTTAAGGAATATATACATTAGGATCCAAATCAGTTAAATAAGGCTAGTTCTTTCTTTCTTTCTTTCTTTCTTTCTTTCTTTCTTTCTTTCTTTCTTTCTTTCTTTCTTTCTTTCTTTCTTTCTTTCTTTCTTTCTTTGAGACAAGGTCTCACTTTGCAAGCCTGAATGACCCAAATCCTGGCCTTGAACTCACAGATATCTACCTGTCACTGCCTCTCAAATGCTGACATTAAAGGCATGCATCACCACAGCTGGTTCTATATTTATCTCTTGATAGGTTTTTAATATAGCCCTTGTTGCCAGAGACCCACGTGAACACAGAACACATGACCACATTGGCTATAATTCCAATGCTCTGGGGAGAAACAGGCAGCTGTGTAGCTTTTTCTGGATAGCTAACCTTGTAGAGGAATTTTAATCCAGCAACATGGCTGCTATGTCAAAGGATCAAATCCAAAGACCTTCTAGGAATATATGATCCAGAATTCAAACATGCCCTGGAATACAGTACAATAAAGCTGGAATACAGACATGCACTTATTATGCATCTTTAATCCCTAACAATGAAGGAAAAGTTAGTTGGTAGAGGGAAGCAGGCACATTTGAAATTGATGTCTAATGGAGAGACAAAGTGAGGAATCAGAGAGAGATTTGACAGAATGAGTCGGAGTTAGGATACATACAGTGCACATGAGAACAGCAGAGGAAAGAGAATCTACTTAACAACAGCAAGAGAGACAGGGGTGATGTATGATGTGTGCTTAGGACAGCTTTACAGAGACAGGTTTCAGAAAGAACAACCTAGACATAAGGTGAAGGCAGAATGAGCCAGAGAATATGAAGGAGCCAGAAGATTAGAACTGATTGCCACTGATTGCCAATGTTAGTATGAGGCCAAGCAGAGCAATTCATCCAGAACTTGAGAAAAGCTGGACTGAATCAGTCAGTTTGGAAGATTAGCTTATACAGAGGTTTGAAGTTTCCAGCTCTAGGAATAGGAATAGTTAGAACCAAAAAAAGGAAGGTTCTGGGCTCAGTCCAAGTCATGAATTCACACAGCTTGAGTATGGAATATAGTTCTCACCTCATCCCATCATCTGAGGAAATAAAAGCATCATTTACACAACCTAGCTGAATAATAACTTCTAGGGACAGTCAGATATTATCTGAACAATTATGCAAAACACTTGATATTGATCTCTGACTTCCATCTTTGCAAGAGCATGCGTGTGTGCATGTGTGCACGTGTGCGTGTGTGCATGTGTGCATGTGTGCACGTGTGCGTGTGTGCATGTGTGCGTGTGTGCAGGTGTGCAGGTGTGCGTGTGTGCGTGTGTGCGTGTGTGCGCGTGTGTGCGTGTGCGCGTGTGCACGTGTGCGTGTGCGCGTGTGTGTGCGTGTGTGCGTGTGCACGTGTGCATGTGTGCACGTGTGCACGTGTGCATGTGTGCACGCGTGCACGCACACACACACAGTAACATTCATTCATACACACATAAAACATTTGCAGTTACTTATACTGTACACATGTACATATATGCATAAAACCAGAATAATATAAATTTAAATAATAAAAGACTGATAAAAGTAAGGTGATATTTTCACATATCTTCATAGAAAGTATGAAGACTACACGAAGAAAATGAAACTCTTTGAGTAATCAGATGCCCTTGTAAACGTATTTTCATTTGCCTGATGTAATTTTCATCTAGGAGGCTTATTGTCTAATCTGCTAACTTGGGCTAGTCCTGAAAGGTTCTAGCCTCTGTACAATCTTATCTAGGCCTAGAATGTTTTCAGCCTCTGAGATCCATTCCTGAATAAGCTTACCCTTTGTGGCTCTTTCTGAGCTCTGACTGGATGGTCTTCTGGCTCAAACTCCTCACCAAGCTGACTGATTCAGTTTCTTCACCTGTGTCTGGATTGTTCTTCCTACCATCCGCCTCTGTAAAACTCTCTCTCTCTCTCTCTCTCTCTCTCTCTCTCTCTCTCTCTCTCCCTCCTGCTGCTCTAGTATCCTCAACTCTATTATACTGCTCTCCACAAACTCTACTGTGTGCCTGTACTGTACTCTCTTCTTTCCAGATTTTCCGTCTCGCCCTAAGTAGCTTGTTTCCTCTCTGTTCTTGTGAAAGTTGGGCATATCTGATTCTGTCAAATATTTCTCTGATTCATCCATTTTTCTGCTACTCAATTAGACATTACATTCAGAGATGGATCCTTTACAATCTAACTTTACCTTTGTTGTTTGGGGTTAATAATAAGGGTGTGTGTGTAGTCCAGACAGAGGGATTACAGCTGTGTACTAAGGGCTGAGTCACATCCTAACTAGAAAAAGTTTCAAATATCCTGTAACACATCTTGTGGTAGCATAAAACAATCTTTTCTGTAAAGTTATACAAAGAAGTGAAGAGATAGTTCAGCAATACTGTTACAAAGGACCTAAATTCAGTTCCCAGCACCAGTACTGGGTAACTAAAACCTGCCTCCAGCTTGGGAGGATCCTTCTCTGTCCCCTGAGGACATCTATACTTAAGTGCACACGCACACACACACACACTCACACACACACACACACACACGCACATGCACACGCACACACACACATGCACACACACACACACACACACACGCGTGCACGCACATACACACACAGTTATATACATCATTAAATATAGCATAAAGTTTGTTCTATCACAAAATAAAATCAATATTTTTTCAATAAATAATTGTAATCAAATTGTGTTCTAATTGTTTGTACCTCAAGGACTTGCTAGTCAGCTGGAAAATAGGTCTATGTTTTCTCATTTGAAGGCACACTTCACACACCATTAGATCAGATTACAGACCAAATTATCTACCTAGAATTATGAATACTTTTCACTCTGCCAAGCAAACATGCCACATGGCTATTTTATTAAAGTATATATCCTATGCAATTTAAGGAATTGACAAAATTTTATTACAGCTTTCTATAAAGTCTGCTGAAGCAGAATCTATCAACTGCTTTTAGGTCTTAAATATTTTTAGGAAAGTATGGGAAAAAATAGTTACAAATACATATACTCAAATATTTTCACTCAGTTTTTGAATCCTCTCTAGACCTGGGCCTTAGACTGAGACCTTCTGCTGTGTAGATATAAGAACAATGGTAAACATGGCATGCCTTGTGCATTCAGAATGGAAGAGTAACATGCATTATACTTCCTTCTGCCTATTTCTCTTTATTTGGGTTTTGTGTCTAAAAGGACAGACTTATTTTTAATATAATAACATTTATTAGTAAAGCAAAAAAGATATACAATACACAATTTTTCTCTCCTAGGAACTCTAACTTTTTATTTTTTCTGTCTGCCATAGTATAAAATATGCTATTTACATAATGCATTATCTATATGTGTACATCCCCCCTCCTGTCTCTCTCTCTCTCTCTCTCTTTCTCTCTCTCTCTCTCTCTCTCTCTCTCTCTCACACACACACACACACACACACACACACACACACGCTTACATGCAAACATTAAAGAAAGCATTTGAAGCTTTCGAAGCACATTTTCTATGTTTCTTTTTTTCCTCAGTGATAGTCTGTCACTTTAAAACACACTCAACTGTTCTGAATATTGTAAGGTATAATACTTATGTAACATTGTTTATTTTCCCCATGCCCTAATAATACACACTTAAGTTGTTGTTTTTCTTTGCTACCAAAACAATCCAGCTGTAAGCACCTAGACTCAGGTCTGTGTGTACAAGGATGTTACTATTGTAGAGAATGAAAGAACTTTGGCAGTCACAGAATGATTGGCACCTGGTCTCAGACTCTCTACATTGAACACAGCATGCTCAGTCACAAGAATGCTGTGGGGAAATTAATACATTATATTCATGCCACCTCAGGGTACCAATCATCCTTTCCATTTTTTTCTCTGTTTCTCATTGTAGCCTGATTCTGTAAGGGAACAGAAATGAGGCTGAACCTTAATTATGTTCCCCCATCTACTTTGCCTGAATTATAGGACAGACAAGCTTTTGAGCAGCTCGTCCACCCTGCCAGCTCACCCCTCCTGCAGCAGCTGTCCAGTATTCTCTTGTATACTATTGTCTATGCTAGAAGTTGGCAATATTTCTCATCCAGCATCTCTGTGGGTTGGTAAAAGTGAATTGCTGCCTCTTTGTATTTCTGATAAATCATTTTTTTCCTCATAGAAAGAAAAAGATACATTAAAGGAATATACAAGAAATTGTTTTGTTTTTCCAATTGCTGTATGAAGAGCCTATATAAAAATGTCAGTAATTACAGACTGGGTTACAGCAGGGAGAGGTCGATGTTCTGGAATAAGTCAATATTTAAGTCACTTTGAGCATAAGTTATCTCCACACCAGTTTCAGATCAGAAATAATCACTGAGAAATAAGAAATAAAATCCAGACATCACTCATGTTGGAGGACAGGACAGGACACGAACCATTTGGTAAACATTCAATCAGATACCTTCATAAATGCATGATCACAGGGGAAACCAAAGCCATGTAATCAATACTTGGCAGGTGAGCTACCAGACAGGCAAATTGACAAGGAATGTAGATGTTGCTATAGGAAGGATTGAGTCCAAGAATAGATATGTCTCCAATGCGAACCAGAAGTTTACAACCAGTGCAATACATGCTCATTATGGACCTGGTGCTGGAGGCACCGGAGAAGCAGTTATTGCAAAATATATTAAAATAGAAATTCCTATTTTCATGGGGCTTATCTGAAAGATGTTTCTTTATAGAATTAAGGACATGATTAAATTCTCTTGGATGAATAGCATGAGCTTAAAAAACAAAGATAATTTGTAGCTTTGGGATTTTGTTAGTCTACATGTCTTAAAACACCTTTCTTGAAAAATAATTCTACAGAGCTTTAAGAAAGAAGATTTTTGAAATTCATGAATTCTTGGTACATTTAACAGTCTACTATGCCTTGATAGTTTAAAAGAATATATATATATATATATATATATATATATATATATATATAATTAAAAATTAATTAAAATTTAATACAAAATTAAAAATTTCATGCGTATATGTATGTGATTTGTGTGCCTTGGTATTTGCCTGTGTAACTGTGGGGTGGGAGGTAGTCTTGGACACTTAGGTACCTGGGAGGATGAAGGCTAGAATTTAAAGTAAGGCATCTTTCTTGATCATCTTTCATTTTATTTTCTGAGCCAGGGTTTCTTACGGTTCCCAGTTTACTGATTTAGCTAGTTCAGCCAGCCAGCTTGCCTAGAAAAGGCTCTGTGTCTGTCACCTGAGAACTGGAACCACAGGCAGTTCCCCATTTATCCTGGCGATTCATACCCTTGAATACCTCCTCACACAACAAGCACTTCAGTCTCTGAGCAATCTTCCGGACCACAAAATTAGACATTTTGAATGCTTCTCACAGTAAAATATTCATGAAGCACGAAGCCCCCTTTATCTGCAAAACATATTTAACTGATATTGAAAAGTTGTGATGATTGTCCCTAATTTCCAACTTCAGTATTCCTGGTGATGACTCCCGCTTTGTAGGAGAATTCTTCAGTTGCTTACCTTACCTCCTTTCTTCTGTCATGAAAGCCACCAGGCCAGTTTGACAGAAGTCTGTGGAGGCTTTTCTGGAATGTTTGGAGAAGTCAGTAACAATTGCCTGGAGGAGGGATGGATGGCTCCTTTCAAGCCGCTAACTCTGGAGTGGCTGCTGACTTTGTTCATGGAAGCCCTGCCATCGTGTGTGGATAAAATTAACTGCTTTCCCAAATATGAGAATGTCTGAAGCAAGGGCCTTTCTGACAGTTGGAGTCGTGGAAAATTAGTCTAAACTTGCATTATGGTTAATTCTTTCTAACGTACATTAATCCTGGATCATTGCAGCCAAATAAAATTCCCCCTGTGTGTTTCTGATAAGAGCCTTTTCCTAAGGTCCTGACCTCACAAAAGTGACATATTGTTCAGAACTGTCTGAATGTCCAATTTACATCACAAAGACTTAACATATGTGATTAAAAACTATATGTGCATGCAAATGCAATTATTTTATTTGCACTGATTATTGAAGGAAACAAGAGAAATGATATGTTCTAAATCTTACATCATTTTATAAAACTGCTTTAGCATTGTTATCAGAAGAATATATTTCAGTGTTTCTATAATTTTGAAATGGTGCACCCACATAATGACTCTGATATATAATAGCGCCAAATCAATTCATCTATGTGCTCGTAATCATAAGGACAGAGTGAGCCTTTCAGTGAAGTGCCCAGAGCCCTGACAATCAACAATGAAATTGTGTCCCATATGGAGGGCACAGAGGGCAGATTCCTGTTGCTAATTTCATTGCAGCACACATGCTTCTAAAAGTGATGAAGAGATTTAAAAAAGCCTTTCTCTGGAGTCTAAGATGGCAGTCTCTAAAACTGCATTAATTTAGTACATTTCTCATACTAATAAGTTTTAATAGAATGTGGTTAACCTCATTGTTCAACAGACTGCATGTAAAATGAGGTGTTGATTGGCCTTAGTATCTGCACGATTCATGTGGGTATTTTGACAATCTGTATCCAGTCTGGCACTAATTAATGTATGATTCACAGGAGAGGGGAGCTCAGTGGCTAAATGTCCTGATTGTCACAAGTGTTTTCTGCTTGGTATGACAAGAAGCAGAAGATCCTGTAAATCACTTGTCTGTGGTGATGAACATCACAGTGAATTAAAGGGCAAAGATCAAAATCTGGGTAGGAGAGGTTAACTGAAATAGACAGTGCCTCCTCTGGAGATCTCTTCTGCCTTTGTGGAGGTGGTGAGGAAAAGGAGCTGGGGAACTGAGTGGAAATTAGCTGTTGAAGAGAACCACCATGTTTCCTAACAAGGCAGACAAGGTTGGCCCTGAGCCTCAAAGAAACAAAGCTCACACAATAGCTCAACAGTTACTTGTGGCATCATCCCATGACGACACATGTCTTCTCTTGAAAGTTACCGAAACATTTAATTGGAATGTAAAATGAAATATCACATAAAATATATCCAATATAATGAGTATACCATAGCAAATGATTAATAATCCCTAACAACATGGTTCTTGTATCTAAAACGTAATTGTACTTTTAAGTGTCCCAAATTCAACTTTGATTTTATGTGCTGAGCATCATGACATAAGTATATATAAATATGTAAATAGTGAGCATGAGCATTATGACATACATATAGCTAGATATGTATAGGAGTGTATATATGGACATCCATATGGATTAATATAATCTAGAAACACATAACAGTGGGGAATTTGTTTTGTATAATCAATGGAACCTACCAGACTATATTAGCAAAATCAACATATTCGTAAATATAATAGCAACACATGAAGTATGATTGCTGATTGAAAGAGATAAAAATAAAAGAGGGATATCTGCCTTACGACAAATGAAACCCTAATCCCTACACATAGAGTGGCTCCCTCTACCCCACTGCCTTCTTCCCGCTTACACCCAGTGTCTGTAGCAGGTACCACTTTACTACTGCACATCTACTTTGTTTCTCCGTGTCTTCTCCTTAGAGGTGCGATCCTAATTTAGCATAGGGGACAGGATGAGTTAAAGTGCTGTGCTCCTCAGATTTTAACAATGCCATTAGTCAGGAAGAAATAGCAAGGGTCCTTTTTAAAAACTAACGTGGTGTTATACTTTTTTCTTATTATATCTTCCTTGAGAATATCTTTTTGAACAACAAGTATTTTAACATTACCTGTTTTGATAGAAGAGAAAATAACCCCAAAGCATGCACAAGCATGCACAGCAGTGAGAGGCTGGTCAGCGGTCAAGTTTCCTGTTACAGAGGAGTGTTTTTACTGCCCCATCTTGGCTTGTTGGGGGGACTTCTTATTTCCACCCAAAACATTTTCTCAGTTCCCCGTAGTAAAATCCAGAGCTCAAATCACAGATTCTAAAGGGATTCTAACAAGCAGACTCTGGAGATGAAGAACGTGCTGAAATTCCAATGTTTGAGCCTCTTGAAATCCATTGACTTTAAACACACGTAATTGAAATGGTTGACAGGCCAATTAAAGTATAATTCGACTTTCTCCCTGGCAGAATCCCACCTCTGAGACTCATTTGTTGATAACAACCAAGCAATCAGCCAGGTCTTTTCAATCTCATCAAGTGGGGTATTGTAAACTGAAGTTCAGTTTTATTTGCTATAACCTGTACCAAAGCTCCTCAGTGTAGGTCTTAGAAGTATTTCAGCCTTGTACTTGATACGAGAGTGCAGATCTTTCTGGTTCATCCCCTTCTTCATTGCTTACCTTGTGTAAATGCGAGGGTTCACTGAGTTTTAGTAGAGAAAGGGGGGATTAATTGTTACTTTATTGAAACCTAACATTTCTCTGTAGGAAACAATTCAGAAAGTAACCTTGAGTTACTTCTACAACAGAAAGGAAATTCACTCCCTTGAGTTACTGCTATGATGTTGTTTTAAGCTTTGCTGACTCTAAATTCAATAGTATTCTCCTATCTTTTCTCTACTTCACTTTTTGTATGGTTAGCTTATCAACTTTTAAAAACTTATATTATAATGTACAAGAAGCATAATCCAATAAAACATATTTATGACTGTTAAAACACAGAGGACATGGAGTTACAGATTATACTCACTGGATAAGCACTGTATTTCACAAAGCATGCAAGCTTCCTCCTTACTTAGGATCACATATTATTTTTCTTAAACAGTTATTTGATCTTTAGAAGCCTATTTTCAGCATTCACTTAGAAAAATCTACTAAGCTATTGTTTATTGTGCTGTAAAGATTTATAAAGACAGACATTCGTGGCTGTGTTTGGGCTGAAGCTTGATTCTGTTAGATAAGTGGGGAAGAGTCACACAGAGACCCATGTAAATTCAGAGAGGCATCTTGGGAGATACAAGATTCATAGCAGCATAGTGGAGGGAAAGCTACTGGTAGGGGAGTCCCACCATGTAGACACGATGTCTGAAATCTAAAGCCATAGGGTTATTTTGTTACATGAGAGCCGTGAAGCTCTTCACTCAGCATCCTCGGGATACCTAAATGCAAAGGTTTTGGAGATGATGTCGCTTGCAGGTAACTGACTCTGGAGAAAGCTTGCCTGAGTAGTTTGGGGTACTACCTGCTGTCCCTTCTGATTCTGGTGATCCAGAAGTTACACTTTCATCCCTCCACAGGTGTTGCCCACTGCTTCCCTAAGATAGGAATCCCACAGAGCTAACTATATATGCCCACAGAGATTTAACATCCAAGGACAAAAGGGAATCTCCTTTTCAACACACATGTAGTCTTTGAAGACCTGCTGATGAGCCACGTGACAAGTTTATCCTATCGAAGTGTCTTCACCTCTGCTGATCTTAGGGAGTGCTAAAGGGGGCTGGGTGTATAGATGGGTGGCGCTTAAGAATCCTTATTCTTAGCCAAAGTCACATGTTTAATAGTAACTGAAATTACTTGATTTTTTTCCCCAAAAATAGGTGAACCAAAAAGTACATTTTAGACAGAACTTTATAATCAAATGGTCACAGGACATTCAGGTTTTTTTTATTATTATTATTATACTCTATTTCACCTTTTTATTGTTAAATTATTACATTTATTGTTTATGTCAAAAATAAATAATACTCTTGGCAACTTTTAACAGAAGGGAAAATATTTAGAGTTTTAAAGGCACAAGTAAAAATATTTATCATTATCCAATTATTTTATGTAATCAATGACAATCTTTTGCTATTAATGACAATCTTGATACTAAACAAATTAAAGGCGATACAGAGAGAAAACTCACAAACCAATTCACTTATACATATAGAATTAACAATTAAAAAAATTCTAATAGAAACTCATAATACTATGAAGTGGAAATTTCTGGTTTCTTTGGAAACTTGGTTATGTCATATGATGTTTCACTGGGACAGGTGAAAGAATGTTTTGCTGAAGCAGACACATGAAGAGACACGTGATGTTTAGACAGAATTTAAATATGAACACAGACAATGGAAACAGGCTCAAGCATTGGTTTGCCTTGCATCGCGTGTTGCTGATCTTCGTTTGTTGTGACTTCATAGAGAGCAACTCTCGTAAGAACTTCTCGTGATATTCTGGAGGCTTCTTGACACTTCCACAGATTCAAGCCAATCTGGCCGAGCTTCTCAGTTAATTCTGGATCAAGCTGACTCTGTCGATTTGTGTGTGGTGTCTGCAGAGTGGACTGTACTGAAGCTGCTGGGTCAGGTTTGGCGATTTTATCAGACTGAACTGCTGATATCCTGACAACGAAGATTGGAATCACCCCAAATAACTATTTCTAAACAGGTCCAATTCTCCTGTGTCCTAACAAACTTTCTTTTCCACTATTCTCGTGGTTAGTGGGCTAGAAGGGAAGTTAAAACTTTATTAAATTAGGTTTTGAAAAATGTAAGCCTTCAGTAGCATTATAATGTTATATATAATAATATAATAATGTTATATATATATATATGATGTTATATATACCATTATAATGCAGTGCAATCAAATTTTAACATTGTCAAATACAACTGTGTATAAGAATGAGCTACACAGAGGAAGTAAGCTAAAAAATATCTAAAAATATAAAGAAATATTACCATATTTTATCTGGCTTCTTAACAAAATAGAAAATTTTGAATAAAATATAATCCACTTTAAAATGTGCAAATATTACAAACTTACATGTTAATATTTTCTGAAACTATTTTCGACATTGCTCACTGATGGAGCTGACTAACTTGTTCATTTACTGGGGAGAAGAGACTGTTGGTGTCTACCAAATATATGCATAATATTTCATTATGGCCAAGAAATCCCACTGCAACATCTCTCATAAATGCATAAAGAACCCCATAGAAAATGTTTAGTAACAATATTTGCTGATGATGTAAATCAGTTGTTGGATGCAACCTATAGTCATTCTCAAAGGAATAATTAACTACTATATGCTATACAATGCATGTATGTGGTAAAAAATGGTTCCATGTCACAAAGAGTTGAATTTATAAACAGAGAGTATTCTACAGCATACAGAAGGTGAGACTATTTATAGCAACATTCATGCAAATTAATAGTGCATGTGAATCAATACATTCATATCTACCTATAGAAGAGAAATTGGAAGGGAATATATTAAAAATTATACATGAGTTGTGTCTCAAAAAGAAAGGATTTGAACTCAGGAAGAGAAATGAAGGGTAAGGTCTCACTGGATTCTGAGAGCACTGCCAAGACAATGATGGGTTTGCGCGTGAACAGGTTAGTATACGTCTGTACATATATAATTTATTTTTTAAAGTAAAAATGACTCTTGGTATACTGTATTTCTGAACTTCTTACCAAACTTTCTTATGTAGTAAGCTCTTGAAGTCCTTTAAAGTAACCCCCAATTATGTGTAGCTTTACCCCCAGGACCACATCCATAACATAAGGTGGGTTATACTGGCTATGCTCTGAGTGGTTTACAATTCAGGGAATCAGGCTATGACTGCCACTCCTTTCCTAAAAGAAGCACAGTTAATTATTTCTCATACTTATTTTGTCTATTTAGGGGTTATGAATAAGATCTCTTATTTTCAGGAAGCCTTTGAGGTAACAAGCTACCACACTGTACCTGAGTTAAATCCCTAAAGGTCCGATTAACAACTCAAGCATCATGAAGCAAATAAAACTCAGGTGAAAACTACACCTTCCGATTCCAAGGCAGTAAAGTGTCTTCAGATTGCGGTCTCTATAAAGCATTCATGTGTGTATGGTACAATAACAAAAAGCATCATCAATATTTATGACTGTATATGACACTTTCTATTCACAAGTTTACGGGATGAAGTAGTTATTTATGTCTTAAGAAAAGATATTTTAAACAACTAATGTTTTAATTAAATGCTAAAAACATTTTTTTCCCTGAGATATGCACAGTAAACTTTATCTGTTTACTGTCTGAAGTTCTGTGTTTGCAAATTAGGCATCCCTGCTTCTTTCCATTTTAATTAAAAATTGTAAGCTTGACAGAATCAAGTTCCTTTTTTTTTTTTTTAGTTGTTTAGTGAACATTAATAAAACAAAATTAAAGTGCTGTTTAACATTCAGCCAATTTGTTAGTTGTTAGGTGAAGTAACTTGGTTTTCAGGAGCTGGATTGGAAGTGGAATAGCTTAGGGAAGTCAGCTTCCCCAGAAGCATTTAATAAGATCACAGTAGGGCACAGGGCCTTTAAAGTCAGGTCAGCCCATTCCTGATGCTACGCTTTATATTGAGAGGCATCTTGGAACCTGAGAATGCATTCCAGGCTTAATCTGCAGTTGCTTCCCCATGATTAATATTTCAGCAGTTCCATGATGGCTGCAGGCTGTTTTTCCATGACAGTGTTTACTTCCCTCTCCTTCATTTATATATTTTTCAGAATTCACATGTTTTCTTGCCATGTATATCCCCCTGCCACACACACACACACACACACACACCAGCTCATTGTCTGTTTACATATTAAATGTCTTCAGTGTACTTTGTGTTCTGAAAAATTACTATTACATCCAAGCACTAATACTGACTGAGAGACAGGCTTCACAGTAATTACTCAAATGCTGATACCCAAAATACCTTACTAAGTTTCCTGGGGTCTCTCTCTACTAAGGTTGTGATCTTGGGCACATAAAGATCTTTGGTCCTCCGGTTTCTCTCTCCTGCAATTGCCTCTTATATGTGGCATTTCATCAGCATATATTTTGCCTTGCTTGGTAGACATTAATGAAATGAGCATGCCAGTGCACCCATGCAATTGATCATTTGTCAAGGGGGACATACATAGTGTCAACATAACTCTACAATAATCACCCAGAGTTATTTCCTTAAACATTTACCAACTTCTAATTCAATGCACCAAAGCCTGACAATTTTCCTGAATGTATAATGAAAATGTTTGAGTTGGAGAGATGGTTCAGTGGTTGAGAGTGCTTATGGTTCTTCCAGAAGATACGGAAAGAATAGTCTGAGAAGAGGAATGTGCACATGCCAAACTGTTAGAAAGGAAAAGAGCTGGGGTCTCATAAGCATCCAAAAAAGGCAGGTGTATCTAATCCCAGGACAGAAATGATGAGGTAGACTGCTGTAGGCACACAGTTGATCACATAGTCCTTTGTAAGCTAATTTGGGAATGTTCTTCGAGTTCAATGACAAATCTCCAAATGGTCAAGAAATAGAATATTAATTGTCAATGGCTGCTGTCCACAAATGTAAATTTAGTGACTATAAAAAGAATACATATATTCTTATAAATTCTCTAGTCAGAAATCTAAAACAGATTTCAGTGAGATGAATTCAAGGTGATTTTAGATTGTTCTGCTGTGGATCCTCTGGAATGTTCTTCCTTTCATTGCCTTTTGCAGACTCTGGGATGCCTAGATTTCTTGGCCCGTGGGTTTCTTCCTGCTTCAAAATCAGGTATAGAAAGAAGAGTTCTTATGCTTGATCACGCTTACTATTTCGTAGCCTTCTTCCAGTTTTAAGGATGCTTGTAATAATAGTTCCATCCAAAACTACCTCCCTACTTAAGATCCGTCAGTGACTCACAATCTAACAACTTATTCACTGTTGATTACATGTTTTCTTTTTGTAACTATATGTCATACTTATTCACAGCTTCTAGAATATTGAAACAACTATAGAGAGGGTCTCATTCCACTGTCAAAGGGGAGGAAGCTAAACTGAATCTGATGTTAGAAAATGCCCTACAGAAAACTTGTGTACTTTCTGTTTAGAGATACTTAGTAAGTTTGCTCTCGGGAAAGAAGCTAAATCCCTGTATTTGCTCTGGACTGCTAGCACAAAGATACGTTTAGTAAGGAAATCATGGTGAGTATTGGAGGAGAAATATAGTTTGTACTTTTATGATATTGCCTTAATGTTCAGAAAATGCTGTTGTTTAAACTATGTGAAATATGTAAGTCATTTTTAATTTCAGAAATAAAGTATTTTTGAAAAGTGTATCTTACTGTCAGTGAAGTGATACAGTATATTAGAATCCAATCACAAGCTTACCCTAATTCACTTACTGGTGTCATCATCTCTGTGTTTGCTATTATTATTTCTGTAAGCTAATAAGACTGTCATGATGTCACACATATTAATATGTCCACTTCTTTTCCTTTTGTGTTATTGATTATTCGCAACTATCTTATGCACTATCGGCAAGGAAGCAGAACCTAATGTATGAGTTAAAGGTTTTTGTGTAATATTGACATTTGCTTATGACAATGTATATGTAAGATTTGCTGATCTAGAACTCATTATGTTTTACAGGTTGGCCTTAAACTTGAAACAATTCATCTGCCTGTACCTTCTGTGTTCTGAGATTTCAGGAGTACATCACCAGACTAAGTTGGTAGCTTTTCTTTCAATTGAAAAAATGAGTCATTCATAATCCTAGGTAGACATTGCCAATCAGTAAAAACATTATTATGGAAATGTAAATGACTTGTAATCTTTCTCATAGGGAGTTGACAATATAATTAATTGCTGAAACTAGGAACTGAGAGCCAAAGAAAAAGCTGTTAATACATATGTTTAAATAAAAACAGTATGAAATGGCAACATGCCAGACACAATAGGACGTATCATTTTTCTACTTAAAAATGTTTCAAACTTCATACCCAGTGGATGACAATAAGCAAGAAGCCTGAGCCTGTCTTCCACCTTTCTCTAGAAATACCTAGTGATGTAATTGAAGCAATAAAAGAAACCATTTGTGGAGCAGACACAGATGTGGCTACAGGGTCCCTCTGAGGAATCCCGACTGGTGTCTCCAGCCTGTGCTCCTGTGTGTCTGCTCTCACTCCATGTTGCTCTCTCTCTGACCCTCATTAGCTGTGGATGCTTGGCTCTGGTCTTATCGCTCTGGGACTCCCCGCGCTTGTTTGCTGAAGTGGCTGCCTTTGCTTTCCTTCTGGTTGGCAGTTTCACTGTTGATGTTGCCCTATTGACTGCAGCAACTTCAGAGTCTCCACAACCACAGTGTGATTCTGACAACTGATATGACAGGTAAATGTGGAGGAGAGCCAGATATTAAAGGGGAATGAACCCTAGAGTGGACACACTAGGAAACTAGGAAAGAGATCTGGAGATTCAACATTCATCATTTGAAAGAAACAAATATTTCCCTTTGTTTTCGACTAGAGATTTATGAAAACTTTAAGAGTTCTATAAATACTCAAAAGAGATGTGATGCATACTAAGCTGGGATGAGAAAATAATTCAATTAAATAGCTTAGTGCTTTAGCAATACAATATGAATGATGTAAACTACTAAAATATGTACAAAATACAAATTATTTTGTTTTTCTATGTTCTGTGATACATTGCACACGATTAAACTCTCATATGCATCCAGATGCAAGAATTAGTGTTGATGTTCTTCTTTATTAAAATATGTTAGGTCATAATTTCGGTTTACTTAAGACTTTAAGAAAGGGTCACAGAGTTTAGAAACCTGGCCACAATATTTCCTAGTGCATATATGTTGTGTATAGTTGTTCAGAAAATTATTCAATCACACATATTTCTGATATTTACATATACATATACATATACATATAATTTATGTTAATCACATAATAAACACTAATAGTGAATGTTTGGAAGAAAAAGAAGATAAGAATTTTAGAAAGGACAGAGAGGATTAAATAATAATATTTTTGTCTAGGTATCTGAAGGCAAGGGCATACCTTATCTAAAATTTTTCCCCAAATAATATGGAACCAACCAGAAAAACCACATATGTATGTGTATATCATGTATGAATGCATTTACATGCACACACACATATCCTTCTTTAATACTCAAAGGCAGAAAATTTTCACTTTTTAAAATAAGTTAATTGAAATATCACCAGATCCCAGTTATGAGATCTTATGGTTCAACTGTACCTCTGCTGTGTGCAACCATTTTTGGCAAAGATAGATAGAGGATAATTATTAAAAATGGGAAGTCACAGTTAGGTTAGAGTTCTAAGGCTCATAATAAGCCTTCATTATCATTATTACAAACTATGAATATTTTTAAAAGATTAGATTACAGAATCCAGGGCAAGCCTTGAAGTTTAGCATCTTAGCAGGGTAGCTTTGATATGTGTACCTTTTCAAGGAGGAATGGGGAAATGGGAAGAAACAATCAACTTTCTGTGGACTGATGAAGAAAAAATAAAAAAGGAATAAAGTTTAGAGTCTATTAGCCATAAATTCAAAGTATTTTACCCTGTTCATTTGCTACCATTTACCAGAGATAAACAAAACCCATTAACTATATGCATGAAAAAATAGACAGCCTAATACAAGTACTAGAAACATTTCCAAATACAGTATAATCATTAAAGTAAAATAACAAATCCATGAAGAGATATTAAATGTATAAAACAAAATTCTATGTGCATCACTGTTGTGAGACAAAACATTTCCTGGGGCTAGGCTACACGGATGCCTACTGCCTATTCATGCCAGATAGGGAACATAAGACGGACCAATTACGGAGACCACCAATATCCATCTTGGTGAACCAGTGAAGTGTGTTGGTGTTACTTTCAGGCACATGGGTAAGAGGTTCTTTAAAGGGAGAGAAATGACTCAAAGTCACTTCCACCACCAAAGCCCACCCCTACAGGGTGACAGCTCAAAAAGCTGGAATCCTGAAGCACACTGCACAGCTTGCAATGATCAACAAGATGGAGAGTGTACTTTCTAGGTGTCTCAGTTGGTCTGTACCTCTTTCAGGTAGCTTGGCTGATTTCTGCTGCTTCCAGACAACTGGTTGGTTCTCGGAATTTTCTGAGCACCATGGATCCTCTGAAAATCTTTGCAGGTCAGTTTTATTCTGAGGGTGTATGGTGGTTTAAATTGAAATGACTTCCATAGACTCAAGTGTTGGAATTCTTGGTTCAGAGGATGGCACTGTTAAGAGGCATGGCCTTGTGGGAGTAACTGGGGCTTTGCTGGAGGAAGTATGTCATCGTAAGGAGAGGCACTGGGGTGTCAGAAGCTCAGTCAGGACACATTCTGCCCCCTGATGATCCAGATGTTGAATTTCAGCTCCTTCTTTAGTGTCATATCTGCCATCTTGCCTGTCGTGACAACAATGTACGGAACCACTGAACTGTCAGCCAGCCCCAGTTTAATATCTTCCTTTATAAGAATTGCCATGGTCATAGTGTCTCTACACAATAATAAAATCCCTAAGACAAAAGTTGGTACCAAGGACTTGGGTATTGATTTGATAGGCCTGATCATGCTTTCATTTGGAAAAAAATGTGGATATCAAGAATTTGGATTAAGAAAATAGTTGAATGTTTTAAGCGGGGCTTAATGGATAGTAAGAGCATAGAAGACAGTGATGCTGAGAAAGGATTTGAACTGTGGTGGCTTAGCTCAAGATATTTCAGAGACGAATGTTAATATATGGCTCAGGGATTGCTCCTGTGATATTTTGGCTAAGAATGTGACTGGGTGTTTTTTGTTTGTTTGTTTGTTTGTTTTTGTTTTGTTTTGTTTTGCCCTTGTCCAGGAAGTCTGCCTGAGACTAAAGTGAAGAGTTTTTGGATTACTTTGCCAGAAGATATCTCAAACAGTCAATTGTTGACTCTGTCATGTAGTTGATAGTGTTCACTCTTACAAAGATCTATAAATAAAATGATCAAGCTGACCACATACCCACAAAAAAAAAGAAAGAAAGAAAGAAAGAAAGAAAGAAAGAAAGAAAGAAAGAAAGAAAGAAAGAGCAGAAAAGATCAGAAAAGAAAGGAAAGGAAAAGAAAAGAAAAGTCTGATATTAAGTGGAATAAACAGAGTGACGGATCCCACCCAGCTAAGATTCCAACTTGTGAAAAGGAATTAGAGACCAGTTTAGGTCTAGACATGGTGGTGCACACCTTCAATCCCAGCACCAAAAAACGCAGAGGCTGGCATATCTCTAAAGTAAAGCCAGCCTGATCTACAGAATTCCAGGACAGCCAACCTCAGGCAGTATCAGTGCTTGTATTCTAATACTAATTATTTTCCCCCAAAATACTGTTTCCACAAGGATGTCTGTTAGCTTCTGGGAGCTTTCCCCAAGTCAGTTCCGATTGCTAAATAAAGATGCCAACAGCCAATAGCTGGAGAGGGCAGACAGAGGCAGGGTTTTAGGATTTCTGGGCTTGGGACAGGGAGCAGGAAGAGAAGAAGGAGATCCACCATGCTGGGAGAGTGTGGAGAAGAGGAGAGATGCTATGCCTAAGAAATGCTCAGGACAGAGAGGCATAGCTATCATGTGGAGGAGCCAGGAAGTGCAGCACAGAGGGCTTCCCAACTAGGTCTAGGACAACCAAGACAGAACATAGAATTAGTAAGCAATAACTTGGGATTAACCACATGATGGTTAGGCAGTGGCCCAGCTATTGTGTTGTTTAAGGTATATTAAAATGTAAAGGCTATGCACGTGTCTTTCATTCAGGAACCTAAACCATTAAGGCAGGTAACAAACCTGCTGCTGGGATGTAGGCAGTGAAGGAAACTATATAAAACAGAACTGGTGAGGATGTAATTGAGCAAGAGGCCATGTTCCAGCCTCAGCAAGCAGAAGAACTTGGCAGCTTTGACCATGTGGTTCTGCCTTTAGAGTCAATGATAGAAAAGAGGGTTTTGGAATTTTCCTCTGTAACTCTATGACTGAGGAAAATTGCTGAGACCTGGCATGTATCAGGGGTGTGCTTGAATGGTGTTATGAAGGTGAAGTCTAGATTGCCTTGGAGACTCCAAGATGATGGAGATGCCAGCGTCATGGTAAACTTTCCAAGAAAAGCTGCTCACAGGCAGTGGAATGGGCCCAAGAGAAAGCAATGTGTCAACAATGCTGAAAGAAGTTGGAGGTCTGAAGCTTGCTTTGACATCAGACATGGAGATGTAGAGTTTGGAGTTTGCCCAGGTGGTTTTTAGTCTAGCTTTGGTATAGCATTTTCTCATTAAGCTCGCTCTCCTTTCAAATGTAATTTTAATGTATATCCATTGCCATTGTATGTTGGAAGTATGTAGTCTGCATTTTTTAATTTTAATTTTATAGGGAATTACATTTAGATATTTCCGTATCAGAAGAGTCACAGAACAAATATTCTGTATTTATTCTAATTAGAGTTGAGAATGCTCTATATTATGATGACTTTTAGATTGAATGAATTTCTGCATTATCTTACAAGCCTATACAGGCCAGGGAGTGGAATGTGGTAGTCTGAATAGAAATGGTCCCCATAGCCTCATGAGTTTAAATACTTGGTTCATTTTTAGAAGCTGCGGCCTTGTTGGAGTAGATAGAGCTTTGTTAGAAGACATATGTCCACTGTGAGAGCAGGCTTTGAGGTCTCGGAAGTTCAAGCCACTTCAATTCCTGCTACCTGCTGATGTAGATGCCGAAGTCTCAGCAACTTCTCCAACACCATGTCTGCCTGCATGCTGCCATGTTTCCTATCATGACAAGAACAGATTAAACCTCTGAACTTTAAACCAGACCCAGTTAAATAGATTCCTTTATAAGAGTTGCCATGGTCATGGTGTGTGTTCGTAGATTTGAAACCCAAGGGAAGACAGGGAGAGTATCAGTTTTATTGGTTACTCTAGCGGGAGGAGGTTGAATGAATCTGTTCAGTGTCAGGGAATTCCTGAGCCTATTCTACATTGTTGACCTTCCTGATTAAGGAGCTTCCCTGTAAGATGGAAAGGAAAAAAATAAAACAAAACAAAACCCATCATACACACAGAGAGAAAACAAAAACGAAACACCACAAACAAAAAACAAAAACAAAACAATACAAAAAAATAGTAAAATAGAACAGTCAATAAAGTAAAAAAAAAATTAATAAAATGCCTGAACAAATATGTTAATATGCAAATCTATCTGAAATTAGAAATCAAATGTGGGAAAAAAATGGTTTCATTACACTCAAGTTTATCTCTAGTAAGAATTACATTCATTATAAAAAAAATGTGAAAATGATAAAATAGCATGGGATTTTAAAATAAAGAAATGAAATGAACAAAGATAAACCTACATGACATAAAGAACCAAAACCTGGACAACACAGAGCAGAAATAGAAGGTGGGCAAAGAAGGAATCACAAGGCAGTGACTGTGGTACCATTGTGGTAGCAGAATGACTGAGAGAGAAAAGCCAAACTGAGGAGAGCAGATAAGGAAAATTAACCCTTAGCAAACATTGTCAGAATATGCATTGCAGAGTCAAAGCAGTGATGACCAGGGAGAGTGCACTGAGAAGTGGTCAGTTCACAGTCTCTGAAGGGCTCCGTATAATATCTTACACTCGGTCTTCTCTTCCACTGGGTTCCCTAAGCTCTGAGATTTCATGGAGTCTTCCTATTTACAGTTTTGTGTTCCGAGGTCCCCCCTCCCCCTGCATAATATTTGTCTGTGTGTCTCTCTATTTATTCCCACCTGTTGAAGGAGAAAGCTTTCCTGATGGTGTCTGAAATAGGCACTAATCTATGAGTATAGCAGGAGGTCAGTGAGATTTATTTTATTATTATTTCCTTTTCCTTTTAGACCAGTAGTATTTGGTTTTACCCTAGGTCTCTAGGTTATCAAATCTCTGGTTCTTGGTCACCCAAGCAGTGTCAGGTAGGGTATACAACTTGTGGAGTCAGCTTTAGTCAAGTGAGATATTGGTTCGTTACTCCCACAAATTTTGTGCCACCACTGCCCTCACATAATTTGAAGGCAGGACAGATTGTAGATCAAAAGTTTTGTGGCTGAGTTAATGTTTGGGTGGTGTTTGGGTTAGTCTTTGGGTAGCCTGCAGAATACCTTCTCGTAGCACGTACACTAGAATGTAGGGATGAGTTCCTATATAGGTTATCAGCTCACCCTTTTCACGTTCAGTACATTGTGTGGGTGTTGCCTTCAACAAGAAGGCCTTGCTATCCGTGTGTGGCAGACTAAAGCAGAATAGTGCCAGTATGGGTCTGCAACTTGTCCTCTGGGCACACATTATGGCTTTTATTTTAGTATTTTTATAAGACTTCTGAATGTGTGAATCAGTGTGTCTCTGATTCTTGTAACTTCTTACAGGGCTCTTTACCTTCTGTTGGTTTGCTATGTCCAACTTTGATGTGATGGTTTCTTTTTTTTTTTTTACATTAAAAAAGAAAATAAATGCTGCTGGCAAAACAATTTTTATTAGTTTCAGGGAAGAGAACAAATCTGTAATGAAGAAGCATGAGAGATACCCCACTATTCAAGTGCTCAAGGCTGACACTATCAACCCTTCGGTTTGTGTGTAGGTTGTGGGCCAGTGGTTAATATGCTGGGAGTTTGGCCACTCACTGTTGTGATAGCACTGGTAGTAGCGGGGTTAAGATGATTTTATCATAACTACTCTACTGTATGGACAATTATTTGACTCTCCAAGTGAATTATCTCCCAAGGATAATGATACTAAAGAGCATGACGTTCCGTGGTCTTTGTTTTCTTTTAACTGGTAACCTCTCTCTTAAGACCTAATATTCTCCAGGGGCCAACCCTTTGCTCTTTGAACTTGGAATCGTGCACTGAATCATGAGACAATTAAACCTTTTTCTTTATATCTCATCAAGGTCAAGTTTTCCACTAGAGTAACACAAAATGAGCTGAAACAACCAGTAATAAAATACATGAACGTGTACTAACAATGCCCTGAAGGTATATCACTTCTTTCCTTTTGTGTGTGTGTTAAAACTGAACAAACTCCACATAGCCATGAGAAAGCATTGAACCAACACAACTAAAAGGTATTTTCTAAAAATAAAATTAAAAGGGACATTGTCACAGACTGGAGGAGAGATTTACAAAGATTACTAAGTGTGTGTGTGTGTGTGTGTGTGTGTGTGTGTGTGTGTATGGATCCCAAGTGGTTGAGATTTAAAAAAGATGTTGAAACAATTAATGATTTTATACATATTAGTTTTCTGTTTTTTGTAATTCTATTGTGGCAATGTCAGATTGTATTGAGCAAGGAGTGTCAGTAAGGGAAATCCTCTACTTTTGCGACTTTTAGGTTTCTGTTGTTATTTTAAATATTAAAACTTACAATGTTGGATTTATATGACCACCATCAATTTCACTGAAATTTGTGTTCTATGTCATACTAATTTGCAGGTAAATGGTGCACATTTTATTTTTGATTAATTTAGTTATATTAAGTATAAATGTATAGATGATAATATATATATATATATATATATATATATATATATATATATATATATTTGTGTTGGTAAAACCATATCAGATATAAGATTTTCTGAGTTAAAAATCATCTTCAAAATTTATCTTTGTTAGCAAATTTGAATGCTAGAACCATTGTAAGAGATGTCTATTTATTAATTTCATTAAAGTATTCTTTTATTGAAGTTGCCATGTGTTTTATTAAATATGTTTGATTCTCTAAACTGTCTTAGTTGTGTTTCATTATCAAAATCATCTCATTTATGTCATCTAACTTAGCATCTAGAATATATTTGGCCTTCAATTTCCTTAAATTATTTTATAATTGTCACATCAGAATCTATTGTCTCTAAAATTGTTTCCTGCGACATGAAAATTAATTGCAAAAATTTTTGAATAGTTTTCCTTTTTCCATATTTTGAATTCTAAAAGTAGAAAAGTTTGGCTAAAGGAATAAACAAATTATGTTTTTTAAAGTTATTTTGGTCTGGTTAATTTGTGAGTGTTAATTTTTTAATATACAATAAACTCTAAAATGAAAGGAAAAAAGGTTAGTATCACGCTCTTTCCAGTCTTTCTGTAAAACATTTAATCTTTTTGTAAAGAACAATTATTCATCTTATTTTAAAGTTTCCTGATATATGGATTTTCATCAATACTATTATTTTATGATTACTTTGATTTCATGTCTAAACCTCACCTGCTTATTGACAGGCAACTCAGACAGTTAGGAAGGTACCCTTCAACATGAAGTCCATGAAGTGGTGGTCTAAGCCAAATTATAGCTCTACCTTATCATCAGCCTCTGGATTGTTTTTACTATGTAGGAAATGCCATATATCCAAAAGAAACAAAAACAAACAAACAAACAAAAAAAAACAAAAACATCTTTCAAGACTTTTCACAACAGTGATTGAGTTCCTTGTGGGCTTTGAAATCAGGAAAGCTTCTTGAAATTGTATGTGTATTGGGTTCGCTGGACTACGCCGATCGAAATCATCCCATGACCTTTCTCTCTCTTTTGTGGTTCTGATCAAGTAGAATAGCCCCAGAGCAACTTTACAGTAGCAGATAACATCCACTCATTCGGCAGAAATGAAGTGCCGTCTGACAACGGATCAGAGATAAAATGAGAGAAGAAGGTCCTCCCACCAGCCCCAGGAGGGGCCAAGTCTACCATGCACTGCTCTGCAGCAGACAGATGTGAACCTGGCATCAGGATTTTATATCCTGTCTTTAAGTCTACACAGTACTTTCACAAATAGCTTTCTTTCTTGGTGGAGATGACATATCCATGTTTATTTCACTTGACTTTGGTTAGTTCTTGGGACTCAGTGCTCACCATCATTGGCAAAATCAGTCCCACTTACTTATAGGAATCTATATGCTTCTAGGATCAACCGGAAAGTTTTAGATATCCTGTGACAAGTGTCACTACTTGCTATTTTCAAGTGTGCACGGTTTTCTTAAAGACTGTTGGTGATAAAATTACATGTGGCATAGCCTACTGTGTGTTTTCTTACCAAGTCATAGATATCCAAGAGTCATGGAACAGTGACTGGCTTCTCAAAGTTTACTAACGCTCTGTCCCTGGGATGTTTCCCAGCACAAAAGAGTGTTGTCTACAATTGAAGGACACATATTTGCACACACAGACACACAGACACACACACACACACACACAGACACACACACACAGACACAGACACACACACACACACACACACACACACAGTTTCTACTACCTGAAAATTCCAGAGATGTCTAAATCTGCCTCATTAAATGGAACATATCCCTCTTAATTTTTGTCTTACACATTGCAAGGATAGTGACGCTACCTCCTCTAGGATCCTAAGAATATTTTCTTCCCTGAGTTTGAGCTCTTAGCGATAATGTGGGAACACTATTTACTTTGGAACTTTTGCTTTTCTTTAAGATCCTGAGCAGTGAAACACTAGGTTCTGCACAACACAAAGTAGGCACAGACATCAGGAAAGGCAGGGGAAATATCTTCCTTAAACTAACGCAGTATCTCAATGGCTATCTTGCTTCAACTTAGCAAATAATAAATGTGTCTCAATGAGAGCAGAAAAGTATGTTCCTCAGAAGAAGATTGAAGCTTTCATAGCTTTCATTGTAGGTTTTTTTTTTTTTTTGCATCCAAAGAGCCATTTTATTTGTTATTTTAGATGGGGTTATGCTTTGAAACTGCAGCATTCATCAAAGTTCATGTGTTCGTGGTTTAATTCCTAGTTAGTGACTCTATTAAAAGTTATTGGATAATGAGAGTGTTGAGATTAACTAATGGGGATATGGTCTGCTTGGAGGGAGAGAGTCACTAGGATCAAATCCTTGAAAGATATGAGATACTCTGATGCTGCAGTCTAGACTCAGTGGTGTTCAGAACTCCCAAGCAGAATGGATGGAAAAAGGACACTTGGACCAAAAATTCGCACATTCTGCCACTAAGACAATTCAGACCACTTTTATTTCATAATATATATTTCTATAAATATTATATAATAATATATCATATGTTTGCATATGTACCAAGACTATAGCCATGTTTTAACCACATCACCATTTCTAACAAACAAGAGTAGTGATCTGTTCTGTTCCTATGATCTTTAGAAACAAATGAGAATGAATCGTGGTCTAGGCTTTCTTATTCTGATTATGCAGAAATGTCTGTCACAGACAAAGTGAAAGAAAAAAATCCAAGAATGCAAATTCAAGGCAGAAGTGAACCAAGCATTCCCTCAGGAAAGGCCAGGAGCTCCTGAAGGTCCTTGCCATATGGGGAGCCAATTCTTCAAACCTTGCCGTATGGAGAGCTGGCTGCGTTACACTTGTGCACCTTTCCAAAAGAAGGCTTGGCCACTGTCCTGGCCACTATGAGGTGATCAGTCTGTTGTTCTACCACACCCTTCTGATATGATACTCTGTTTACCACAAGTCCAGAAGCAACAGAGTCAAGTGATCATATACTGAAATCTGTGAAACCATGGGCTAAAATAAGCATTTCCACACTTACTTTGTTTTGTCCCAGAAACAAAACCACTGTCTGATAGAAATTTCTACTCTACAGGAATCTTCTCTGCTCAGTGAACATTCTAAACACTCAGGCTTCATTAGGTTCTGGACTTCATATGTATATAGAAGGTTTTCTCTTCATACATTTGAGTTCCACAAAATGTTAAACCATATATCCTGCATGTCTATAATGTTCAAAGTATTGAGCATGGAACTAAAGACACATAAAGTTTATTTAATAAGTTCACTAGACATATATTCTATGAATATTAAGATATTAAATGCAAAAATATATGCTGACATTTTTGGTTCAGAAAATGTGCAATACTATATATTTTCTGATGTCACGCTTATGGAATTTAGGATTCACCTCCTGTATCCCTACTCTGTTTCCCAGCCCTTTTTTCCTAACTATAATTCTAGTTTAATTATAAGAAAATTATAGTCTATAAATATTCCCTGAATGCTCCAACAATGGAAGTAAAACTCGATGTATTGAATTATTTAGGGCAGAGCATGATATTATTCTTTAAGAGGAAACTGTGTCATACTCAAGGGTAATATCCATTAGAGTCAATTTCACATCATGCCACAGTGTTGAACTTAAACATCATGTGCGGCAAATAGTTTGTATTGACTTTCTCAGCTTCAGGTCTACTTGTTTTCTCTTTAGAGAGGTTGAATGCTTATAACCCCACTTCCCAGACTCCTTTGTAATTGATCTTGATGAGAATCAATTATTAAAGAGAAATCTAATGGGCAAGTGTGTAGTAGAAATGTCAATAGTTCGAATCAGAAGGTATCATCATGCTTTGGGGGAAAGCTGGAGGTAGATATTTATAGTCATGGAATATATCACAGAACTGTTTGTTTTTTTATCTCAAATCATTGCAGTGCATGCAATTCAAAACTGATGTGTCCTGAGGAATATGCATTAACATTTAAAATAATTTTAACTTGATAGTCTCATTTAGAAAATCATTTGCAAAGTACCAGTGACAGGACATTATCTGTGTTGTAACACTTATTTACAGTATAGATTTGTGAGGCTTCTTTGCATCCCTGTGATCTGACCTTATCATATGTGCATATCATAGTCAGTACAAGAGGTATGAACATATCCATAATGCTCTCACAAGTTTGCCCATTCCTAGTAAAGTGGGGTTTCCACCAAGATACCCTGTATTAATACAATGGTAAAGATTTGGCATTCCTGGTGGAGACATTGGTTGTCTCATGGCATACAGAAGAAAGTTTGAGATTCTCCAAGTCGTTATTTAAGCAATTAGATTTTTTTCTCTTTAAAACTTTTATGTTTATTTATTGATTTGCATCCTAAATGCTGCCCCTCTCCCAGTTCCCCACCCCCGCAGAGACACTCCCCTCCCCCTCTCCTTCTCTTCTGAGAGTATGGGTGGGAGAGGAAGGTAAGGATACACTCTTTTTACTGATTGTAAATGGAAGAGGACAAATACACATTTGGGATTTGCAAATTTGATTATGATATATTTGTGAAGGTTTCTCACCTTGTCTGAGACATTGGATATTACCAAGATAACATATTTCCTGAGTAAACTCAAACACGGTAATAAACCCTGGATAACACCATGTTCAATATGCACTGTGCACTTAATAACAGTTTTGTCATCTCTTTACATCTACTATATTGTCCTCTTAATATAGGAAAGATGTTATCCTTTCCTCATGGGGATAAATCCATTTTATGAGCATTTTCTTTAGTTATCAGAACTCTGCAGAACTCAGCAAAGACAAGATTAAGAGGTGTTATCATCCTGAGATGATTAAAGGCCTAAAGGAAATCATTTGCATCACTTACTATAAGACAAAGTTATGGCTGTATATTTGGAAAAGGATTCAGGCTTAGGCAGTAATTTTGTAGTGGGCCACTAGAATCTATGCTTTGTCCTAAGGAAGGAAAATTTAATGTTATTTTAAAAAGTTAATTAAATCCATTGATGTATGACCTATTTATTAATAAAAAATGAGCTTGTCATAAAGCTGATATTTCAAGGAGGAACCCTGAAAGAACAGAGTACAGGGTGCAAGGAAATCTTAAGAGTAAAGAGTAGTGCCAATACCTGCCCAAAGGTTTTCAAAAACCTCAGTTGTTTCAAATTGTGTATGTAACGAAGACATTTATATCACATATGTGCATATTATCTAGATCATAGGTAGGTAGAAGGATGGATGGATGGATGGAAGAATGAATGAATGGAAGGATGGATGGATGGATAGAGGGATGGATGAGCCGACAGACAGATATACAGAAAGATATACGAACTAGCTATTAATAAACCTAACTGTTCTTTGCCAGAATACAGGATTAAACCAGGGTCTTGTGCATGAATGCTTAGCAAATACCCTTACCACCTAATTATATACACATTCTAAATAAAGTCAGAGTTACAACATAGAAGAAGGGAATATCAATAATATGCTAATGCATACTTCTTGCATTATTTTTGACAAAATGGAATAAACTTGGATATGAATAATAAGAGAAAGTACACAGGTTTATGGAAACAAACACCACAGCACTGAATAATAACTGGGTTAAGGGAAAATAATCAAGAAGTGTATTGAAATGGCTAGAATTGAATGAAAATTTAAATAAAACTTACAAAAAAAATCTATGGTCTATAAATATTTTTGAGAGCAAAGTCCATAATACTACATACACATACTGAAACTTTTGAGAGATCACAAAATAATAACAATGATTTTTCATCTATACCAAAATCTATAGGATACAATGAAGGCAATCCTAAGAGGAAAGCTTATAGCACTACATGGCTACATTGGAAAAAAAAATCTTAAAAGATCTTAAGTAAATTACTTACTGATGTCCTTGAGGTACTGGAGGAAAAAACAAAAAAGATCAAACAATATCCAAGACACAAAGTCATAATCAAAATCATGGCTCAAATGAATAAAGTTGAAGTGAAAAATTACAAAAATTAAACCATGAGTTGGTTCTTTGTAAAGATTGACACTTCTAAGAAATATTAACCAAAAGAAAGAGAATAGATCTATATCTCTATTAATAAAATTAGATATGAAAACAGAGATTCTAACAGACACAGAGGAAATATAGAAAATCCTTAAAACATGCCTTTAAAATCTATATTCTTTCAGACTGGGGAATTACAAGAAATGGATAGATTTATAGATATATCTGGCCTACACAGATTAAATACATAAGTAATTTAAATAGATCCAGAACAACCAATAATGCAGAAACTTTTATGCCAAATTTCCCAACTAAAAAGCTCATGGTGAGATGGATTCAGTGCAGAATTCCATCAGAACTTCCAAGAAGAATGAAAAGCAATGTAGCATGAATTAGCAAAATTGGAAACAGGATTATTGTCAATTGTTTTTGTAAACCTGATGTGACTCTTATACCCAAATCAGACAAAACCTCAACAACAGAAATGAAAATGATAAGGCAACCGCTTTTATGAACTTAAATGCAAATTTTCTCAACGAAATATTTTCAAACTGTATTCAGAAGCACATGAAAAACTGATGGCCATGATCAATTTGGCTTCATCCCAGAAATTCAGGGATTTTCAGCATATGTAATCGATAACTACAAACAACAGAAAAAGGCAGTGAGGAAAACAAGATTTTTGCCTTTAACAAACAGACATTTAATTTTTTTTTCCTTCTATTTGCTATAATCAGCAGGCTGCTTTTCATCTCTATGGATGTGGTTCCTGACAGCCAATAGAGAATCTGTAATTCTCCTTTGGAAGAACAACACACAAACTCTCTGCAAAGTGGGTTACTCTGTTTCTCTTAATGCAAACTCTTCTATAGTTCACAAAGAACAGAACAAAACAATGGAGGAAAATGCTGATGTGACATTATATGGTTTGTTATTGTTTTCCTTCATAAAAAGGTTAATTAGGACATAGGTCAAGGAGGAGCAGATCTGATATTGGGCAAAATGTACTACAAACTAAGGGACCGTAGCGTGAATATTAGGTGGTGAAGTATACTTGTGCAGGGAAAAAGAAACCAAGAGCAGAAATCTATGCAGAACCTCTTTGCCAAAGTTTTGGATGCCAGGATAGATGTTTCAACTTAATAGTCAGATGATATCATATAATAATGAAATTCTCTGTTAATTGCAGTGAGGCCTTCTTCCAAATTCTGGGACTATAATCGTGCACTGCTGTAGCCTGGACACTATGGATAGTAGGCAAACACTTACTTTGCCAACTGAACGACAATACCACCTCCAGCCTCAGAGCTAGATTACTTCATTTTGTTACTCCTTGCTCTTTTCAAAGTCAGTGATGAGGACGAACAGACCTGAAAAATACCGAGGAGACAAAGCTATTTAGATTTCGTAAATGATCTTAAGTTGGCTCAATTTACAAGAACTGCAAATTAACTTGAACAAATCTTTACATTTCTTAAGACAAAAGAAATATGTGTTCCTCCAACCATAAACTGTTGGTAACCTTGTAGCTATATAAATGAAAAATTTCCAAAGGGATTGACCAAAGAATTCACCTCTAATTGTGACCAATCACAAATTTTCTTTGCTTTCTTCCCAGGTTCATTTGAATAAATCCCTTCTCTTACCTTCCCCGGATGGCGCTTCTGAATCACATCTCCTTTGGATTTGTTCAATCTGGGAGTTGCATTTGCTTAGATAAATCATGTAAAATTTTGTCGTTCTTCTATTTGCCTAACATCCCCTGTCTCCAAAGAAGTTGTTGAAGTGTGTCGTTCCATCAGAATGTGGGTTCCTCTGATGCTAGTCTTCTTGGCTAACCGACAGCACCCATCTGTAGATGCACATTATTTTCTGCTGTACTATTCTGCTGAGCTCTGTATTACCTGCTTGTTTACTGGGTGTCCACCGTGCAGAAAATTAGCTTCTTAGAGAGATGTAGACAAAAACACTACTGTTTCGCATTTCGTTTTTTATACCTGAGGCTTGCTGCAAGAAAATTCATGTCCTATTTCTTTTAATTTAAGGAAATTTTGGAAATCTGATCAGAGGGCTCCAACAATTAATCTGATCTGCCGATTGACATGTCCATGTTCGTGTCACCCGAAGACCTCAAAAAAATAGAAGTAAACAAGTAAAGATAATTTTGTTTCCTAGAATTATTCCATCGCACTAATAATGCCGAGAGACACTTGGCCCTCAATTCCCTTTAAGAAGGTCTTTAATCCCCAAGAGCATGCTTTCAGACCTGGTAGAGAAAGATATGCTCTACAGTAAAGATGTCTCTAAAAGCAGTGGCATAACACAGCCCATCCATCCCCAATCTCAGGGCGGTGTTTTCTTCAATGATTGGGTATTCTTATCTGTGGCTATCAAGCCCTAGCCTACTACTTTTTGTCCTATCTTGAAGCCAGAACTATCTCTGTATTTTTTTTTTTTCATTGTTTCATTTTCTCTTTAAACTGAAAAAGAATCAATGCCCATCTTGCAGTAAAGTGCTTTGTAAGATGGCATTTGTACAGCATGGTGGCTTTGTTGATACCAGGATCCTCAACACTCCTTTCATGTTCATTAACAAATTTATCTTTATTAAAAATTCTGCTGGCACTCTAGAGGCTGAGGCTGGAAGACCACGAGTGTAAGGATAGCTGTGGCTTTGAGCAAAGAAAAGAGAGCAACAAGGGCAGACCATACAACAAGCTGAGAACGCGTTCATATTTATGACAAGAGTGGATGTATGATGTCTAGGGTCTTACTGATGACTGGGCTCTAGAGGTGGATAGCCATGATCGGTTTACTTTCTATTGCGTCGAGCACAGTAGTTGAAGGGCAGGGTTTCCTTGAATGCTGGAGGCTGATGTAGTCTCTAGTGAATTAGGAGATTCTCTAGTTCATGAAAGCATTTGGAACCAAATGTCCTCAGAATGCAGGCTACACAACAGCCCGGATTTACTGGGAAATAGTAGTAGTTTCAGTTTTGGGAGAACAAATAAAACTCTTTTGGCCTTAGTTAGCTTTTGATTTTGCTAGAATATCTGGTTGAAAACTGTACTTAAAGACTATGCAAACAGACTTAATTTTCTATTTCAATGTGCACACCAGGTGTTTCCTTTTATGTTCATTAACAAATATATCTTTATTAAAATTCCAATAGAATAAAAAGATGCGTCTATTCTATTAGAAAGCAAACAGTACATGGTCTGCAACCTTGATGTCAGAGTGAAGTTCAAATACTCAGTGATAAATAACAAGGGAACCACAGATTTCCTTTTAACCCTCCAATGTTCAAAAGCAGCTCTGTGTTTGCAATATCCGGAAATGAATCCGTAAAAAACTCCCTTCACTAGGGACGTCTGAGGTCTCATTGTATTTAGAGCGACTTGGGAGTTCCCCGAACAAAGAGGGCTTCTGAATGGACCCTAGATATACAAAGACGGAACCTGTCCTTATGTAGAGTCCAGAGCAAACAGTTCCTAAAGGCTTCACAGCCATTCTTCCAGTGTTTATCTGTCAACTGAAATGCAAATCCTCCCGAGGATTTTATATCAAGCCATTTTTGCTATGCCTGTAGCATGGCTCTCCTGGGTTTGCTGGCAATGCCTCTTCATTTTATTTTCTTTAATAATTTAATCATTCACGAACGCATTTCTGTCCCTTCTGGTACTCGTCAATTCTGTAGACCCTGATAATAGAAAGATATACTTTTAAAGCATTCGACCAGGGACTCTATAAATTCTATCCGCTCTGAAAACAGCACCTACTTCAAGATGATCTGCATGTTTCCCCATTCTAAGCACAGCTCCTGCTTCCTGCTTGTGAAGGGTCATTTGGCTGGAAAATTCCACCATATGCTTGGTTTGCTTTAATCTGAATTCTTCCTCACTTTAAAAAGAAAACCAGGTCTTTGACAATATTCAGGTCATGCCATCAAATCACTGAGCAAACTTTTTAACTTTTACCAGGAAGTCCCGATAGCCAGGCAAGATAACATTTTGAGTAAGGATTTCAGATTTTGTTGTTTATACCTTATTTATCTTAGAATGAGATTCTTTGTCTATAAAGCCCTATTTGATTTTCAGAACTTAGAGATCGACTTGAAGGCACTGTTGCTCAAACGCATAAACCCATCACCCATCCATCATTTTTAATGTGGTTATGAACACAAATTGTATATTCTTATTACTTACTCTACATAAAGACCGTGCACAATTTTTCATGACTTACAAAAGAACTGTTATTTCTTTAAAGATGCTTGCATTTGTTTTTCCAAATATCAAAATATTAGTGAAAATATAAACAGAAATAAAATGGTGAAAATAAAATACATTTTGATCAATGAAATGTGTAAAGTTCTGAAGGTTAAACAAACCAATAACAAAAGTAGCAGTAGAGAAAATAAATTACAAATAAAATTATTATAATTAGTACAAAAGCACTATATGTGTACTCCATCTTAGTCAAAAATATGTCATGCAAACTCAAACAATGATACAAATGTTTAGGTAATGGAAAAACCTGCATGATTAAGATAATTATAAAATAAAATGTATTGTGTGGTGAGTTAAATAAATCATTCTTCCTGATTCTATATATTATTAAAATACTGTAACTGATAATTTTCTCTATCTGGAAATGATAGGACTATCAAATACATAGAATGGATTTTCCCACCATTACGAATGAACACAAGCTTGGAAATACACATTTCTGTGAGAAATACAGACAACTGGAAATTTGGTCTTGTTATTGCTTCGTGTTTTACAAGTTGAGATGGACATTAGGATGAAAAGGGTAGTTAGCTTTTATCAAAAGTTTTGTTAAGCAAGCATTATGTTGATTGATAGTAAGTATGTGTGTGGTGGGGGAGGGGCAGAATTAAGTTTCCATTAAAAAGAACAGCCAAAAATAATATGGGAAAAGAAGGAACCAAATTGCAGATTTTTGATGTCTTTCAAAACACCATTAAATTACTCAGTTCCACAAACAAATATCAATGTTTCTCAGCTGTCAGGAATTATGGATTTTTTGTCTCACAATTTTTTTCTGAACAGTGTACATTGTTTTAGTCTTATAGAATATTTAGAAATGAATTTAACAAATATCAGTGATAAATAAAAATAAATAAATAAATAGAATAAAACTTAGATGTTAGTCCATACACATACACACCTACACACATCTATTAGAAAGCATATGATAATGAGCACAATAATTTTATTGCAAATTTTAATACAATTTTGACCAATTGAGAAGAAAACTTTCTATTAAATTATAGATGTGGTCATATTTCCAACAATGTTTGTATTATACATATACATGTGTAATAATACATAAGCTTGCAAAATACTTGATTTCTTCTCAACTCACTCCTTTTGTTGCTCTTGAGGTGACCCTGCTGTGAAGAATTAGGCATGGAGCACAGTAGGAAAATCAGAATGCAGATCAAGTTGCTGAGGGACTAAGCAGGAGTGGGGTAGACTAAGCAGGGTAGTGGGGTTGGATGGGGAGACATGGGACTAAGCAGGGTAGTGGGGTTGGATGGGGAGACATGTAGGGGGTTGACACCAGAGTGAGGCTTCCCTTCTAAGGAGAATAGTGGAGAACTTAGATGAGGGGGTTCTGGGAGGAGAGGAATGATACTGGCTTGTAAATTGAATAAATAAATAAATAAATAAATAAATTTAATAAAAACAGCAGGATGCAAATATAGCATGAATGTAGGTAAGTCTATCAGCTCTTGGATCACATGATTCAAGTATGGGAAATGCTAATACAATTGCACAGTGACAAACAGTTGAGCACTTTCCCACTGTATTATTTTCAGTGCAAATGTTGTTTCCATGCCTTTCCTTCTGAGTATGCCTTTCGAAATGGTCCCTGCCAATAGAGATCTGGTCCCTTCTCACACCAGGAACTGTAATCAGCTATGCAGAGCTAAATCTGTGCTTGTTTCCCAAGGCACAATTCTAAACTTGTTCATCAGATTAGATGGAACTGTCACAGAAAAGCAGCATGTGTTTGTGACAGATAAGGCTCTCATCCACTGCTTTCTCACATTAAATGCTGTCCCAAGTCATGTGCCTTATATGTGAGAATATGGAGTGATACAATTTAAAAGGTTACCTAACGTAAATAATCTGCGTGTTCTTTTTTTGTTGTTGTTGTTTAATTTCAGAAACCATGCTCTGACACATATCAGTAAGTATGGAATTGTAGTAAGAGACTTTTAACTCCTGCGTAAGTACATGTGTATAGGAGAGAGAAAAGAGAGAATAATAAATGAATGAAGAGAGAGAGAGAGAGAGAGAGCTCTTGTTATATTAACAAATAACAGCAATAAAGAAGATATGTAACATTTATTAGGTGTTTATCAGATAAGGCATAACTGGCCTATAATAAACTAAGTAAGGTGCTCATTTAGTGAGCAAAATTTAAGAAAGTCCTAAAGAGTAAATATGGAAATATTTTACAGCGGTATTTGAAAAGTACATACAAAAGAACAATAATAAGAAAATATTAAAATACTATGTAATTCAGTAGTAAGGCACTAAGTTCTTTGCATTATTTTTCTAGATTACTATTCACTGTACCACATAAAGCTGGCACCAAAATGAATTTTCATGGTAAGTACCTAGCATAGGGTATCAAAGATCAAATGTCCTGGCAGTCTGTACCTCTGTCCCTACCCCACAGGTTTGAAGAGCTTTTATGGGGAGATGTGTCAAAAACAAGTAGAGGTCTTGCCCACTTTTGTGCTTCAGACAGGACACAAGGATTTAGCTACAATTAGATGCCAGGGGTGGAAAGAAGCCTGTCTCTGAGTTGTTGAAATTTTCAGCTGCATCGTTAAGAACTCCAGTCTCCCTGATAAAATGTTTGCATCTTGTAATATACTGAACCAGTGGGTTCCAAGCCCTGTTCTTGCCACTTGGTATTTAAAGTTGGTAAAGCATTAACCCCTTCCCTAAACACCGAGGAAAAATAGTACACATATTGGTAAAGATACCAGTTTTATTGTCCCCACATCAGGAGTTTTGGGTTTCTCTATATGTGGTCTGTAAGGCCTTATAGCTCCAATATGACCCATGGCCTCGGCAAAGGGTGATTTGTTACCTGAACTTTTAGTTACCTGCAGTAGACCTATGTTTGCTATGGAAGGCTAATCTTCAGGGTGCCTGTTAACCCAAAATAACTCTATCTTCATGAAAAATACTATATTTATACAAGGCCATACAGATAATTCTCTTGAGAAAACATCACACACAAGAGTATCAAATCACAATTCGTGATGAATTTAGCTGCTGTATAGTGTTGCCCACCTGCATTCTTTCATTTCCTCATTCATTTGTTGAGGCAGGTGTTTGTGCCATGCCATCTGCTTTGTTCTGGGGCTGTTGCAGTGAATGAGTAAGTCACCAAATTTACGGACACATGACACAGTGTAGGACAGATGGGATTGTTACTGCTGTAAATCTCCAACCCAAAAAAGCCCAGTTAAAGAAATCACAACTCAACTAATCGGAATGCAAGCTCTATGCCTAGCTAGATAGGGCAGATTTACCACTACACTACTCTGTTTCCCATCTATGAGATCCCATACAACTTGTGGTTTCTCCAAGTCACATGCTTCTGCTCCATCTTCCTTTCACCTCCTCCTTCTCTGATGTTCCTCTCTCTCCTCCTCTCCCCCTTCCACCCTTATCCTTTCCAGCTCCACCTTCCCTCCTACTGCCCAATCACTGGCTCTAGCCTTTATTTGAAAAGTTAAGGTGGGGTTAAGGTTAGGATTAGGGTTAGGGTTAGGGTTAGGGTTAGGGTTAGGGTTAGGGTTAGTGTTAGGTTTAGGGTTAGGGTTAGGGTTAGGTCCACAAGGCACCTGTATAAGTGATTCACTCCTCATCTGTAGCCCCTCCCAGGAAAGCAGAATTAGCATCAAAATACAAGTCCCACAACAGGATGTGTTTAAAGCAAAGTCATTCTTTCCACATGGACACACAGACACACACACACACACAGACACACACACACACACACACACACACACACATGCACGCACTTTCTCTAGGTTTATGGTGTGCAATCTTTTATCATTGACTACCAAAATGAAGCTGGAAGTGTATTCAAAACAGAGTCAAAGACAGTGTAAGGGCCTCGATACCTTTAGTAATGGTTACATATAAGTCTTCCTAACTCTATTCTAGTAAATCTTCTCTTATCTGGTTCTGCAAGCACACAGCTCTTTCCTGGTTTGAGAAATATTCTTTCTTCAGGTAACGTTTCTCTCTGGAATTCTCCCTAGGTTTGCTCATCTTTTGAGTCTCTGCTTAAATCTACCCAAGGCAACCACCTCTATATGACCATCCTTGCTGATGTGTAAGCCTGCATGGTCATTTTCAATGGCTCCCAGGTCCTCCCTGTTTATTCCTTTCTTATTAATGCTGACAAATTTTAGCAAGTTCACAAAATTCACCGTTCTCCTTAACTTCCCTTAGTCTCCCTTGACAGAAATTCAGGCACAGACAGTTTTGTTTTATTTACTGATATGTCTCTGGAAAAAAAGCTCAGCATATTTTGCAAAGAAAAACAGAATAATTACTTGCTGAAGTGTGAACTATAATACTAATAATTACGCTAATAACAGCTATATTTAAACCCGCATTTGATCTGTTTGAAGTCCCTCTGTGATTGCTCACAGAGCAGCTAGAAGCTTTTTTGATGGAAAACATCTTCTCTTAAAACTGTAATGTTGTAGATCCCTGATACTAAGAAATATAAATACTACATCAACTAGGCACCCAACTAAATCTGCTCTGCAGACTGATTATTGCATGTGCTATCTGCCATTGCAGAAATGTTTCCAATCCCATGAATGCTCAGACTCGGTTTCTTTATAAGTCTAAGTATGAGAATTCTATTTGCAAAGGGGCTTTCCAGAGCAACAAAGAACTGCCAGAGCTTACCCATAAGCAACTGTGCATTCTCTAGGACTTTAAAGATGCAGAAGTAATGGAGTTGAAATTAAATGAAAGACTTGTTTGAAGAAAACTGGTGATGAGGTTATCTTCTCTCCTTTCAATGACCCCATAAATAAGAGCATGTGTGTCTCCTATGATTTCAGGAATGATGGTAGTATCTGCATGCATACCATCACATTCTTAGAAAAGACAGAACAATATAGATGCACTTATTTGGCCAGCTATGAAATATTTGTGAAAGAGGTCTCTGCTGGCATTCTCAGAGTAAGGACTCCCTAGCTCAGTGCATTAGGGGAGTGGAATCAAGTTACCAAGGTTGAAAACAGGATAGAGGTGGCTCATGATTGGACTCAACATAAGTGTGAAAGATCCTTCATGATCAATGTTTCCTTAAGAGGATACAAGACAATGTGCCCAGGAAAGAAACAGAGTCAGGAACAAACCCTGTTCAGAGGAAACCAATAGAGATCAAGTTTTTGCTGGTTAGTGAGATGTTCAGGTTATACTTACATTCCTGCTTTCAGAGAGAGAAACAGGAAAAACATAATACTCACCTTACAGCTATTGGCATATTATTATGAAGTTGTTTGCATAATGTATGGTAGGGTATATGGCAGAGTATGATATTAATAGTTTAATGATATGCACACACCTGTGTATAAGTGCATGCTCAGAATCTCTTACATAGATCGATTGCAAATTGATAAAAATTAAGTATCTTACCATTTTTTTCTTTCACTCAAACTCAACTTGTTTATAAGATTTGAGATAAATGTCGACTGTGCTTCACAAATTTGATCTGCATTGTCATTGTCTAGTTGGATAACCTGCATCCTCTCCTATTGCTGCAATTGTGTAAGCTAGGAAGAGTCCACAGTGGCAGGAGTTATGGCAAACAGTTGGTCTAAAAAAGATATATATATATATATATATATATATATATATATATATATATATATGTGTGTGTGTGTGTGTGTATGTTAATATATATACAATGTATATACATACATTNTATATATATATATATATATATATATATATATATATTTGTTATGTAACATATATATTTGTAGGAATCACAGGGCTGCCTCTATGTAAATGCTGGGGGTGGGGGGCCTGTGCAGCCACAAAAGCATCTCTTGCAGGAGGACCTAATTGATAACTGCCTGTGACACCAGCATTCCTGCAGGAGGACCTAATTGAGGAATGCCTGAAAGAGCAATGATTGCTAGTGCAAACAATGCTAGCCAATTATGAACTGCTGTTTAAAAAGAGATGCTTTCTTAGGGGCAGAGGTGGAAGGTACTGAAGGAGGTTGCAGCAGCCTTCAGATGGGCTTGCTGTGGCATTTCTTACCTCCTCCTGGAATCTGTGTCTGTGATTCTGTGCCAACTCACCCCCAACTATCAAGGGCAGGTAGGGTTGGGCAGAGAGCTGTCCAGGGCACAGACAGCACATAATATATTTACAATATCTAATAATATAAACAATAATTTTATATATACTATACAACATAATTATATTATACAGTGTATATCATATTAATTGTACTATATTATTATAATATGCCATTATATGATATTTTATATATATTATATATGAATTAAACTGCTACATCTTTTTTTAGACTAACTGTAAGTTGTTTAACACCTGATCGCAAAGTTTGCTTTGTTATAATTCTAAGAGATCGTCCCTAGTCTTTCTATTTTCTGTAAAGTTAAAATGGATCTGCAATGGCTTGCAGGAGCATGTTATTACAGACGTGCTTCAGGCACATCATGCTCTCAGGGCCATGCTGACTAAAACCAGCTTCATACTCTGAACCTCATATTTTTTTTTTCAATTTTAAAATTCTTGTATTTTAACATTCCTTCCTTTTATTTAATCTTTTTTTTACACTCCAGATTTTATTCCCCTCCTGTCCACTCTCTGACTCCTCCACATCCCACACCTCCTCCCCACCTCTCTGTCCCCACCCCCAACCCCCCACCCCACCAGACCTCTAAACTCCCTGAGGCCTTCTGTCTCTTGAGGGTTAGGCACATCTTCTCTGACTGAACCTAGACTCAGCAGTCCTCTGTTGTATGTATGTTGGGGCCCTCATAGAAGAAATAAAGGTATCACTATTTGCAGATGGTATGAGAGTATACAAAAGTGACCCCAAAAATTATACCAGAGAAATTCTCCAGCTGATAAAGAACTTAAGCAAAATGGCCAGATATAAAATTAACACAAATAAATCAGTAGCCTTACTTTATACAAAGGATAAACCGGCTGAGAAGGAAATGAGATAAACAACTCCCTTCACAATAGCCACAAATAATATAAAATATCTTGGGGTAACTCTAACCAAACAAGTGAAATATCTGTATGACAATAACTTCAAGTGTCGCAAGAAAAAAATTGAAGATCTCAGAAAATGAAGAGATCTCCCATGGTCATGGATTGGCAGAATTAACACAGTAAAAATGGCCATCCTACCAAAGGCAATGTACAGATTCAATGCAATCCCCATCAAAATCCCAACACAATTCATCAAATATATGGAAAGAGCAATTCTCAAATTCATCTGGATAGGCAAAAAAACCAGAATAGCAAAAACAATTCTTAACTATAAAAAAACAGCTGAGGGAATCACCATCCCTGACCTCAAGCTTTACAACATAGAATAGTGATTAAAAAAAAAAACAAAACAAAACTGCATGGTACTGGCACAGAGACAAACATGTTGATCAATGGAATAGAATTGAAGACCCCAAAATAAAATCACACACTTATGGTCACTTGATCTTTGACAAAGAAACCAAAAATATATAATGGAATAAAGAATTCATCTTCAATAAATGGTGCTGGTCTGCATGGCTGTTTGTATGTAGAAAAATGAAAATAGAGCCATATTTGTCATCTTGCACAAAGCTCAAGTCCAAGTGGATCAAGGACCTCAACATAAAACCTGATACACTGAATCTAATAGAAGAGGAAGTGGGAAGGAGCCTTGGATTCATTGGGACAGGGAAAAATTTCCTAAACAGAGCACCAATGGCTCATGATTTAAGATCAAGAATTGATAAATGGGACCTCATGAAACTGGAAAGCTTCTGTAAGGCAAAGGACACAGTCAATAAGAAGAATCAGCAACCTACAGATTTGGAAAAGTCTTTACCAACCCCACATCCCATAGAGGGCTAAAATCCAAAATATATAAAGAACTCAAGAAGCTAACCACCACAAAATACAAACAATCCAATCAAGGAAATGGGGTATAGAACTAAACCAAGAATTCACCACAGAGGGACCTCAATTTGAAATTCTGTTAAGTAAAACTAAAAGTGCCTACTAGGCTCCGTGTGGTCAAGATCATTTCCACAGAGGCATAACTGAGGAGAGAGGTCTCAGTGTAAGCAAGGAGGTGCCATGCCATAAACAGAGGTCCGAGATTGAACATAAAAGGAAAAAAGGAGAAAGGAAACTCGATCTTTATGTGACCCCTTTCGAATGGATTATGGGCAACTGACTCGTGCATTTGGCATCCCAACCTGCTTTTGCAATGATGGCTTTCTTGCCACAACAGACTGCCTTCACACAGTGGTCCAAAATAAGGCCTTCATTCCTCCAGTTTCTTTCTTGGGCATTTTGTTATATCAACAAAGAATGTAAGTATTCAACTTCCCTCAAGTGTGTTCTCAGGTCAAGGTGACGTTTCTGTCATTTGTACTTTAGTTTGGATAAAGAACTGACTCTGACTTCACATCAGTTCTTTCTTCTTCATTCTTCTTACTTCCTGTCCAGTTGAGCAAGCTGTGTGTCAGTCTGAGGATGTAATATGACCTCTGAAAGGCCATGGCAAGTGAAGCCCAGTCAACAAATAACATTAAGCATAAAACAAAACCAAACCAATTTAATAGAGACTACTGGTCCTCCTACAGGGACGCCCTACTCCTCAGCTTCTTCCAGTTTTCCCTTAATTCCACCACAGGGGTCAGCAGCTTCTGTCCATTGGTTGGGTGCAAATATCTGACTCTGACTCAGCTGCTTGTTGGGTCTTTTGGAGGGCAGCCATGATAGGTCTCTTTTTGTGAGTGCTCCATATCCTCAGTAATAGTGTCAGGTCTTGGGGCCTTCTCTTGAACTGGACCCCACTTTGGGCCTGTCTCTGGAACTTCTTTTCCTCAGGTTCCTCTCCATTTCCATCCCTGCAGTTCTTTCAGACAGGAACAGTTATAGGTCAGAGAAATTGACTGTGGGCTAGCAACCCCGTGCCTCACTTGATGTCCTGTCTTTCTACTGGAGGTGGCATACAAGTTCCCTCTCTCCAATGTAGGGCATTCCTTTGAGTACTGAGAGTCTCTCACTTCCCAGGTCTCTGGTACATTTTAGAGCCCCCCCCC
>NC_034590.1:161059928-161067234 GCF_900095145.1 Mus pahari | reverse complement strand
GGGGGGGGAAGAGGTATGGGATGTGGAACAGACAGAGGGTGGATCGGGAGGGGAATAAAATCTGGAGTTTAAAATTAATTAATTAATTAAGTAAGTAATTGAAAAAAAAAAGCTATTACCCAAAGTAATAAAAGTTTTATTATTGACTTAAAAGCAAAAACAAAACAAAACAAAACGAAAATGGCAGCCTGCCTCCCTTGGTAGGCAGGACCTTTATGATGATTAGGTATTTTACAGTATTCATGTCACTACTGATGATCCAAAAATGCCTTTCTTGGAATATATTGAGAAGAAAATCCCTGTCCTTGTAATCTTTAAAAGAGAGAAAGAAAGGTGCACAAAATTAATGCAACTTTTTGTTGTTGTTGGAGTATATACAGGGTTCTCAATTGTACTAAACTTTGACTCTCAGATCTACTGTTAACTATTAATAAGCAAGCATCTCACAGGCTTGTTCATGTGCCTTTCACAACAGAGGTTTGAAAGAAGATGTTCATATAACATACAGTAAGGTAATATTGACTTTGAGTCTTTTTTTTTTTTTTTTTTTTTTTTTTTTTTTTTTTTTTTTTTACTTTGAGTCTCTCTATATTGTTATGATCAGCACCCGAAATCCTCACAGCATCTAGAAAGGAGTTTTGAGAAAATAAAGCCTATCCTTTGCTTTGGACTGAGTTGTGCTTCCCAAGGTAAAACTTTCTAATCTTAATCCCTAATAATAAATACTGTTTTTGAAGAAAGAACTTTCAGGAAAATAAATAAGATTAAGTGATGTCATAGAGGTCAGCTGATAAACCAGTAGGATTGCTTTTTTTTGATGGGGAAAAGGAATATGAGGAGTGTATGTGCACAGAGAAAATGCTACCTTAGCAACAGTCAGAGGCTGACGCCAGGAGCGGATGAATGAGCTGGTTAGGGTGTGTTCAGGAAGCAAGGAGAGAGGCTTCACAACAAAGCAGCCCAGCTGGCACTGTACCCTCAGACATGCATTTTCCAAAACGGTGGGAGAAGCTATGGAAATGTGGAGGCTTAAAGGTTTCTGATAAATTTGAAATCGTTCTAATTGAAAGCAAATCTTTTAAGTTTAACTTTTAGTAGGCAAGGAAAATCGTGGATTTCCTTGTGAAATTTTCACACACAGAGACACACACATGTGCACACAGAGAGACACATAAAGACTGACACATACAGATAGAGACATATACATACACACATACATACACATGCATGCAAACACACACACACACACCACTTTGTTGTTAATCATTTTCCCACTAATTTCCTATCATTGCTCTATTTGACAAGAATAATAGTTTCATCATTTTATGCCATATATACGATTACTGTCTCTTGTTCCCTATTGCTTCTTTTCAAACCTAGATTCCAACCATCATAACAGGGTCTCTGAAGCAGGCCCTTATTCTCTGTCCAAACTTATCACTGAGTTACATTCTAATTTTATTACCTCTATACTGACTTGTGTACATTGGAAAAGTCATCTATTTTACATGAAAACTTTCTCTTTTGTGGGCTATGAACCGTCTGACCTCAAGCCTCAGTTCGAATATTTTCCCATCAGAGACATTCTACCTGACTGTTGGCTTAGGGCTTCCCCCCTATATTTCTTGCCATCCGCATCCTACTGTCTTCCTTCTCAGCACTTATCATTACCAGACGGTGCTTTTCTTTCTGTGTTTATAGGTTTGTTTGTGGCTGACACCCTTCCACTGTGGTCCTTTTGTCTCTGTCTCCTGTATACTGGCGTTACATCTCTTGCGACAACCGTCTAGCCTACCATCTTGTCTGACTCATGGTATGTCTCTTCTCAGTTGAGCGAAAGCTTCACAATAGTAAATATGTGTCCAGCTTGATGGTGTCTCTCCTTTCAGAGTTCATTGCTACCTGACATGGGAGTGGTCATATTGAATATCAACTGGCTATTTCTCTTTTTTTTCAGGCTTCTTTCTCCAACGGATTCCCCTTTCTAGCCATTACCATCTTATAGGCCATGCTAACAAATAGCTCTTATCCAGTTAAGATAATCATCTCATGGGCCAATTATATTTTCTTTGGAACTATGATTCCCGTATTGGAAGTTGATCAAAAGGGAAAATACTGAAGCAACCCATATCCTCTTCAGTGTCTTTCATATTTTAGTTCATCATCAAAAGCTTTTAATTGTTCTCATCCTAAAGGACTTATAAGCCATAAGCCTGCTCAATCTTATAAGAAACTGTGATTATACTGGACATCCTTCATTTATAATGGAATGCTTAAAGGTAGGTATTTATATAGAAAAGATGTGTGAGCCAGCACTGCCTGTGCTTCTAGCCCTCAGGAGGGTGATATGGAAGCACCCTCATGAGGCGAGTTCAAGATCAGACAACCTCATGGGTTGAAACTCTGGTGAGGGCTTCATGGAAAATATCATGGTATAATATCCTGTGAGAGATTGACATCATGCTGACAAACAAAAGCTACAAAGGTGAAACTCAGGAGTTTATAACCAAGTATCATAAAAGAACTACTCAAGATGTCACCAGAACTATTTTATCTAATATCTCATTTGGACAACCTCTAAGAGTTAGAGGTATAATTAGTTCTTTTGGTTTTAGCGCTTTTAGGTGTGTTGACTTGATAGGTTTTTCATGTAGAAACTTAGTGCTGTGAACTTGCCTCTTGGAACCAACTTCATTGTGTCTCATGAGTTTAGCTATGCTATATGTTCCTTTTCATTGAATTCTAGAAAATCTCGAGTTTATTTCTTTACCCATTTTTCACTCAGTAGAGAGTGGTTCGATTTCCATAAGTTTATAAGTTTTCTATTGTTTCTCTTGTTGATGATACCTAGCTCTCATTCATGGAGGTCTGATAGGAGGCAAGGTGTTATTTCAAGTTTCTTATATTCGTTGAGTCTTGTTTTGGGTTAATTTTGGAGAAAGTTCCATGAGGTATAGAGAAGGCATAGTCTTTTGTGTTTGAGTACAAGGTTCTGAAATATCTGTTAGGTGTATTTGTTTTATGATGTTTGTTAACTCTAATATTTCTCTGTTTAGCTTTTGTCTGGATGGCCTGCCGATCAGTGAGAGTTGGGTGTCAAAGTCTGCCACTATTAGTGTGTGAGGGTCAATATGTGACTTAAGCTGTAGTAGTGTTCCTATTATAAACTTAATGGCCTTATGTTTGGCACATAGATATTAAGAATTGAAATGTCATCTTGGTGGACTTTTTTCTTTGATGAGTATGTAGGGTCCTTCACTATGTCTTTTATTAGCTTTGGTTTGAAGTCTATCCTGTTATAATTAAAATGGCTATACCAGTTTGCTTCTTACATCCATTTTCTTGGAATATCTTTTTCCAGCCCTTTACCCTGTGGTGATATTTATTGTTGATATTGATATGTGTTTCTTGAATTCAGTAGAAGGATCAATCCTGTTTTATATATACTCTTTTAGCCTCTGCCTTTTTATTGGGAAATTGAGACCATTGATACCGAGAATTTTCAATGATCAATATTTTTTTTATTTCCGTTACGTTTCTTTGGTGATGGTGGTGGTGGTGGTGGTGGTTTTGTGTGTGTGTGTGTGTGTGTGTGTGTGTGTGTGTGTGTGTGTGTATGCATGGTATTTCCGCATTTTTGGAGATTATTTGTTTCTTGTGTTTTTATGGGTATAGTTAATCTCATATTAGAATTTTTCTTCTCAAATTTTCTTTAAGGTTGGATTTGTAAGTAGATATTGTTTAAATTTGGACTTATCAGGGGATACATTATTTTCTCTATTTATGGTGGTTAAAAGATTTTGTGGGGGAGGGGGCTTGCATCTTTGTCCCGGCCCTTCTGGTTTTTAAATCTCCATTTAAAAGTCAGGTGTAAATCTAATAGGTCTGTCATCTTATGATACTTTGTTTTGTTCCTTGAAGCTTTTAATATTCTTTCTTTTTTCTGTATGTTTTGTGTTTTGATTATTACGTGCTTAGGGGACCTTCTTTCTGGTCCAATCTATTTAGTGTTCTGTATGTCTTTTCTTCCTTTATAAGAATCCCCTTTAATTTAGAATTTTTTCTATGATGTTGAAAATATTTTCTTGACATTTGAGCTGAGCTTCTTCTTCTATTCCTTTTATTCTTATATTTGCACTTCTGACTGTCCCAGATTTCCTGGATATTTTCTATCAGGAGTTCTTGAGATATAACATTTTCTTTCACCAATGTACCCAGTTCTTCTACAGTATCAATGCCTGAGATTATTTTTTCCATCTCTTATATTCTGTTGGTGAAGATAGAATCTATAGTTCCTCTTTGAATTCCTAAAGTTTTCATCCTCAGAATTCCCTCAGTTTGTGATTTTGTTGTTGGTTACATTCATATCTTAAGGTCTTTAACAGTTTTATTCATTTCCTTCTACTATTGGGGTTTTCCTGAGTTTCTTTAAGGTATTCTATCCATTTCCTTACACTGCTTGCATTCTCCTGGATTTTAAAAAGGATTTATTCATTTTCTCTTTAAAGATTTCTATAATCAGCATACAAGGACAGTTTTAAGGTCTATTTCTTTTGTTTCAGCTGTATTGGAATAGTCAGTGTCTGATGCAGTTGGACAGCTGGGATCTAGTGGAGACATATTACCCTGGCTATTATTGATTTTGTTCTTATGCTGATGTCTAGGCCTCTGGGATTGAAATGACTATAGGTCTAGGTGCTGATTTCTGGATTTGTGATGGTTGGGTGTTTGTGTTCCTTGGTTTCTGTTTCCTCTCTTAGTTTGTGGAGATTTGCTGTTTGTGTGTTGCCTGGTAGGAAAGTTTTCTTTGGACCTGATCGGTTCACCTGATAGGACACCAGGAGCTCCAGGTAAGAATGTTTTTCTGGGTATTGGGAGCAGATACTTAGGAATAAGGTTAGGCAAGAGCTGTGAACTGGGTTCATAGTAGGGAAGAGAGCAGAGTGTTCAACTAGAATCTGCTTACTTCATCTCCTGGGAATGGGAGGAGAGGGTGAAGAGTTATCAGATCAGAAGGTCTGCTATAATGTTTGGGATGAGATTGAGAGGTTGAATGTGTAGGAACAGAAAGAGAGGGGAAGATTTGCAGATTGCCTGCTTCCCCAGTAGGAGGGGTCTGGGGCTTAGTAGGAGTGCCTTCTGGACTTGGGAGCTGGGATAAAGCAGCAAGATTGGAGAGGAAGTTTAGGAAGACTGGGGTCTGTAGGAACAGGATATGTAGGCACAGGGGGGAAAAAGGCTGCATCTGGTGTTTGGAGGAGAAAAATGAGTGGTGAAGTTCTTCTTAGCTTACATCTCCCCTGGCTTTTTCAACTGGTATGTTCACAGGGAATGCCTGCTGGTGTTAGAGGATGGAAGACTAGGATGAGCTGGGGAAGGAAGGTTGGAGGATATCTTTGTGATCCACTGGGCATTGGGACAGAGAGAATTATGGAGACTTCAGCCAAGTGTTATGCTACAGGGTGAGGGATGAGACTGGGGGATTGGAACTGAAGCTTAAGGAGAGGTGGAGATCTGCTGCCCCTTGGAGGAGTGGCCTTTGGATTAGCAGGTAGTGTCTGCAAAGGTTGAGAATAGAGAGAAGCAATGGAATGGGGAAGGGAGCTTAGCAAGGGAAGGTCTATGGGATCCAGAGGAGGTGACCACAGGAGGGCAGGGAAGACTGCAACAGATGTTTTGTTACAGAATTGGTCCTGAAACCAGGAGGCTTGGCTCTGGAGGAGCAGAGGAAGAGATGGAGATCTGCAGTGCACCTACCTGGTTCCCTAGTAGGAATAGCTTGTGGGTTAACAGGAAGAGCTCCCAGAAGTCCGGGACTGGAATCCAGTAGCGAGTAGGGGGCAGAAGGTTAGAAGGGGAAGGTTGGTGAGAGCTACAAGGGTGAGAGCTGAGGAAGGCTGCAGTCGGTGCTCTGTTGCAGAACTGGAGATAAGAGTGGGGGGTTGAAATTGGAGGAAAGGAGGGTGTGGTGAAGGTCTTTGGTGAGTGTGCCTGTTTTCCTGGCCTTATTTTTTTTTTTTTAAGCTCCATAACAGTATTCTTATATGGGATAGGATATTGTATCATCATTTTAACTAAAACAATCCTCTTCCTTTGGAAAAATGAAAGGAGAAAAAAATGAAACGTATAGATTACAAATTTAGTAGAGGCAGCACAATCCACTGATGTGCAAGTTCAGTTTTGGATGGTGTAAGACACTGAGCTAGGGAGCCTCACATGCACCGCACACTACACCCACTAATGAGACACAGATACAATGTGCTTAGTACCAGACAGAATTTTTAATTGCTACTTTCTTTGTTTTAGATACATGAGTCTATTATCAAACTCTTTATCTCCATCTGTTCTTGCAAACTGTTCAGGCTCAAGCTTGCTGATTGATGGCACATGAGGTGACTTGTTAACTTTTATTGCAATTGTTTACACAGAAACTACTGTCCAGTTTTCAGCGAGGAATCCTGAACTTGATCTCTTCCTGCACTTAATCATGCTGAGCCCGAGCTCTGTTTCAATATCAGCTTCACGAAGAATGATCAGAATTCAGTGGAGCAGAGGTTGGTTATAGAGAAATGAGATAGACCTCTTCGAAAAGTTTCTCCACTAACACTCTGCAAACTGCCTTTTCCTCCTGCTTCATTAAAATAGTTCAATAACTTAGAATAGCTGTAGATTTTTTTCTATCAATATCCGATACATAAATTCAGTGCTTAGCAGAACATTATTTTAAGATTTATTGTATCGTTAGCACTGTATGCATATAGTTATTTTCCCCAACTGTGCTTAAGAGAAACAGGCTACTTCAGTTTAAAGAATTCTCTGCACACAAATGGCTTCCTAGTTCACTGAGCTGTCCTAATAGAAACCAGTCAGTGTAAGTTTAAATGTTCCCCTCTATCTATGCCATTTAACGTATCCCTGCTGCCTGGGGTGTAAATCATTGTCCCTATTTGGCTTTAAATTTGATTTGATTAAACAGAAGCCATATATATATAAAATTTAAATATATATCGCCTCATCATAAAGACTGAAAGCAAACTCGAAGTACCCATCAGCTTTAACAGGAAAACTAACAACACGGACATCTAACCAATTCAGGGGGCCTGGTGAGATGATGTGTAGTTGTGGAAAGAAATGAGAAAGAACAAAATAAGATCTTTTAAACGGTAAGTGCATCAAAGTAAAATATATTACTCACTCATCCCAACAGGGCTTTCTGCTGAGAGTGGTATAGTCTCTTTGTGCTCCCACACTTAAGAATATTTCTCTGGGAACGTAGAGGTTTTAGTATCTTTTCTCCTGTTAAATC
>NC_034590.1:161047835-161058933 GCF_900095145.1 Mus pahari | reverse complement strand
GTGACAGAGGATGGCCTTGTGGGACACCAGTGGGAGGAGCAGCCCTTAAACCTGAGTGTGTTCGATGCTACAGTATAGAGGAATGCCATGGCAGGAAGATGGGAGTGGGTGGGTAGGTGAGGGAGCACCCTCATAGAGTCTGGGGAGGGGAGATGGGATAGTGGGCTCCCAAAGAGGAGACCTGGAAAGGGGAAAACAATTGAAATGCAAATAAAGAAAATATCCAATAAAACAAAGTTAAAATAAAAAACAAACAAAGAAAGAAAATACTATTCAAGTATCATTGCTCTTTTTTTTTTTAAATTTGAATTTCCACCTTTAGAAAAGAAGAATCCATCTAAATTTGATCCACAGTCCAGTGAACCTAGTATTTCATTTGGTTTTTAAACACAAACAAGGTAGCAAGGTTACTTGCAATTGATTTAAATAAAATTAGAGAGTAACATCTTATCAGCATTGACAAACAAAACAAAACAACAAAACAAGGGAATATAGTAATTTTTAATATATTGGGATATTTATTTTTTAACACTAATATCTTCTTTCTTTGCTCGTTTGCTGCATATCTTTATAGTTCTTCCTTATCTTCTTTGTTCAAAGCTGTTGTCCCCTGGTCATGTTTCTAGAATACAGCAGCAAGCTGTATCTCTTGGTTTTTAGAACTGTAATTTAGCTCCTGTACAAATGTTTATTTTTTTTATTTGATTGAATTTATTTGTTTTCATAGTCATTGTTGTGCTTATCAGACAGTCCATTTCTCTCTTTTGGTTTCTCTCATATATAAGAATTACTTGGGATATTCTGTGTAATTCTTTTCTAATCATTAAAATGCCAAATAGGAAACAGCAGGTTGAAAACAATGCGTGGTCATGAGTGTAAATAAGTGAATGCTTGCAAACTCAGGTAATTCACCAAAAGATGGTGAAGCACTTGAGTTATTTATAGAAGGCACTATTACCTCCATGATAGTAGGGAAAAAAAAACATAGAAGAGAGTAATTTGTCTAAGCTGTAGCTATGGAAGATTGACACTTGATATTGGATTTGGATAGCTGAATTCAACACTACCCATTGTAGCCTAGCCAGAAGTTTATAAGTCAAAAATCTCAATTCCCACCCATCTATCTATCTCCTTCAGGTATCTTCAATTTAACAAACAGAAGGATGTTTAGTTTTGAAGATGCAGACACCACACAGATAAGAGTAGAAGTTTTACCTGAGGTGAGACTGACTATACCTTTGAGATGACTGGGATCAAATCCAATCCTTACGTTGACTATATCATGTAGGTCTACTATGTGGTATAGGTGAGGATACTGATTCAGATAACCTGCCTGTTGGTTATACATCTTACGATCAGCAGAGCCAAGATTTACAATCAGATAGTTTACTCACAAATTGTGATTCCAATTGCCCAGTGGGTTACTCAATGGATAGTTGTCTTATTTGTTATTCTTATTTCTTATCTACATGGGCTGGACTTAAGACACATAGCATGTCTTTCTCTTTCTGAAGGTTTTCTTTCAATTCATCATCTCTCAGATTTGTAATTTTGTTACTTTATTTTGCAAACAGTAACAGTCTTGAATACAAAGCAATCTTTGTTATTTTCCCTAGGATATGACATTAGAGTTGAGAAATTCCTCCTGAATAGAAAATGTTGTTTGTTTCTATTAGTAATTATTTTAAGGAAGAAAGTTCAGTGTTACTCTAAGCCTTTTCAAATATTGTTCTTAACATCTAAGTACAAATCCATGAAGGTCACTAGTCTCTTGCTTAGGGAAAAAATAAACATGTATTTTGGACTAGAATACTACTCTAAAATGAGGGACATACTAGCATTTCTAGAAATAGTCTGAAGATCTCTGGCTTATTTCAGGCTGGATATTACATTTATGTCAACTGTCTCCTATTATGAAACTAGAATCCTTCTCTATGAAAATCTCACTAAACGTATTTATAATTTATAACCTTTTCAAGGTATTTTCTGTTTCAAGAAACAGTAACTCCATGAATATTAGTTGAACAAAGGCTATTATTGATTCGAAATCTTAGAAAAGATACCAGAACCAGCAGAATAAAGATGATCGGTGGTAAGAGACTCCATCCAGCAATGACTTCTCTCTCGGCTTTTTGACTCCAGTTTTGTTTCACTTCTGCTTTCCGAATTTCTTGAGTGTGCTGGTGACATTACTTTTCCTCCCAAGAAGACAACTATAATGAGAAAGATCGCTTTTGGCATATTCAGCAGAGCAAGCAGAGAGGAGACCTACTCTTTTCTCTAGGATTCATATGTAAATCCAGCTAGGGTCTTCTTCAGTGAAAGGATTGCCCAAAACCCTAACTGTGGATCCCAAGAATTGAGAAAGTTATAGTATGACTCCAGATAACAGGCTTAACTGCCTATCTAGCTAATCAGGAACACCAAGGAAGCGGCTAGATATATATCAGAAGATCTTTACTTTTGTTTTGTGCTAATCAAACACCTGATGAGAAATTGACTGAGAGATGTATTTTGAGTCACATTCTGAGGGGGATAGAATCCAACATCACAGAGAAGGACTACCAGCTGGAACGTCTGTCATAGCTACAGCATTTGGGGCTATTTGCTTATATGTCAGCTGACCAAAGTCAGAGAGTATATAGGAAGTGCAACTAGGCAAGAACTCTCAAATCTCAGTCCCAAGGATTTATCTCTCCCAGCTAGAACATACCACTTAAAGGGTCCATAACCTTCCATATCATACTCTCTACTGAAGATCAACTGTTCAATATATAAACTTATGAGAGACACTTCAGGCCCTAAACATGACAACACAATTCAAGAAATCCCACTAACTACCTAAAGGCCTGATGTATACCATGTATTTCCCTTTGTTTCCTACCTTTGCAATCATCCCAGATATAATGATGTATAAATTTAAATTATTGTTGTTTTAAAATGTCATAAATTTCATAGACATTCAAAATTATATTGCGATAATTCTATTTTTTAAGAGTAAATTTATGCATCTGCTATCTTGATGAACACAGAACTGCTATCACTAATATCCTGTGGTCATCCTATATGATTCTTATTCTTTTTCACTAGAATTGAAAGCAGGAGGCAAGAGATATTATCTTTCTCAACCAACCATTCACAATTTACTGACTCACCTAAATAGAATGTAGACAATGGCTTCTATTTTCACACAATATTAAAAAAGTCTATTTTCATTTTCCCATTATAAAGTTTTAAAACTGTCCTGCAATATTTCATTTTCTACATTAATAACAGGCAAGTTTATTTCTGCTTTGTATTATCTATTTGGTATCTATGAAATAAAAGGAGGTTCATGTATTTTTATGTTTGTTGTAGATAAATTTTATAATTTCTAATTTTTAAGACAAACAAGTAGATTAAACTTTAGTGATAATATTTACACTATCCATCCTTATTTTGTTGTGCATTCACTAATTCAATTGTGGCAAAGAGTGATCTTTGCCCACAACCCTAATTGTGGTTCCCAGGAAGGTTCTAATATCTTGTTAGCCTAATTTACAAATCACAGTAATGGAAGAAAATGGCTTGCATGTAAAAGTCTTCAGACTAATTTAAAGAAATGAGCTTTACGGAGACTGTAGAGCTGGCTCAGTAGTTAAGAGCACTTGCTGTTCTGGCAAGAATCGAGTTTAGTTCCCAGCACCCACATAGCAGCTCAGAGTCTCTGCTGTCTCAATTACAGAAGATCTGATATCCACTTATGGTCTCTGTGAAGACTGTATACATGTCATGTATAAATACATGTAAAATAAAAATAAGTATATATAAAATAAATATGTTCAATCAAACATTTTCTGACAGAGCAATTATACTGAGAAATAAATGCTCTAAATTTAGAGGCATTTGGATAAATGAAACATAGTCTTTCAATTTCACATTAGACCTTCCCTAGAATATAATAATAGCTGTATTCCAACATGTGATAGGTGTGTATAATATATAGATCCTCTCTTAACCACTGAATGAACTCTCCAATCTAATTAAAGCTAATTTCTTTAAGTTGAATCTCCAACACGGTGAAAATTCTAGACCTATAATTCTAGTTACTGTTCTATTGCTATAAAGAGACACCATAATCAAGGAAACATAAATATTTTTTAAAGAGTTAAGATGATGATTTACTTACCATTTCAGAGAGTAAGTCTACGATCATTGTGGCGGGGAACATGGCAGCAGACAGACAGCCATGGAACTGAGACAGTAGCTAAGAACATACTTCTGACCTACAAGCAGAAGACAAAGAGAAAGAGAATCAGTCTAGTGAGTGGTTTTTGAAGCCTTAAACCCCACCCCCACCACCACTCTCCCACCCCTCCTCCCAGACATACCTTTTCTAACAAGGCCACACCTCCTCCAACAAGGCCACACCTCCTTCAACAAGGCTATACCTGCTAACACCTCCTAATCCTTGCCAAACTATTGCACCACCTGGAAACCAAGCATTGGAATAACATAAGCTTGTGGGAGCCATTCTCATTCAAACCACCACATATTTGAACAGCAGCATTATAGTGATGCAGAGTAATGAGCAAAACAATGTGAAAAAGAACTGTGTACTGAATATATCATATAGTAAACATTTTCAGATATCGGTAAATAACTTTCATTGAAATAATACATGGATTGAAAGTGTATATTGTGTTACTTGGTCAATAACCATGAAAGCACTAGATACTCTACTGTTCTTATCATTCACAAGAAGTTGATGCATATTGCTTGAAAGAAGTCATTCACCAATATCACAAAAAAAAAACCACTGAAGCTTTAAATCCAAGAGAGGGAATTGTTGAATGTCAAAACTTCTGATCAAAACCAATACATAGCCTTACTTTTGAGGTTTGTCACAAGGTCACCATATAAGTGTCCCTACCACTGTACTAAATGTATTAGAGACTAAAAGAAATTACGTGGCACACTCAGATCTGGAACTGGAAGCCATTAGTGGGACTCCAGTGCCACATGTAATGCGAAGCCTATAAAGGGAGCTATTGCATTATTTCATCTTCTGATATAATGGAGTTGCCAGGAATGGATTATTTTTATTGTGTTCGGTCAAAGGGGTCACAGAGCTTTAAGGTGCCTTTGAAACACTTCCATATCTGACTAAACAAAGGTGGCCTCAAGGGAGTAAGTCAAGGGAGTGACCACCTTCCTTGGCGAGCATGCTTCATTTCTTGCTTCCTCAAGCCATGCCTATCAATTTAATTTTTCAAATTGGTTATTGACTCGGATTTGAACTTTTTTTTTTATCTCACTGTTAATAAAATTGTCACTTTTTCATGAAGTTCACCATGGGCAAAAAGTAAAATCTCCAACAGCTTTAAGATGAGAGAAAGTCTCTTTCTATAATTAGTTCTTACATGTCAGAATCTCCATTATTAAAAGAAGACACACTGGAATATTATACAGAGTATAGTAATTCCAAGCTCAAGGAAGCTTGGAAAGGCTGAGTCTTAGAGCTAGCCCTCCCATTCTCTTCTCAGAATCTCAGTCACAGATATATCCAGATGTTAGAGTTTGAATGGTTAGACTGTTGCTATGTCTGTTGCCTATTGTTACTAATGACTTTTCAATTGCTCAAACTTTTAAAGTGGCATACATATATAATTTCCATCTTCTTGCTTGAGACTACTGGTAAAACCTGGCTTGACACTATTATTAGGGTGTATAAAGCTGTCCTTGTGTACCCAAAATTCATTGGAGGCAGACTTAAAGAAGAAAGCATTTTGCAATGGACCCTGCTTGTTGGCAGAATTCATGTGTTTGGAGGTGAAGGATGTATCTCCATGGTGTCTTGCTTAGTGTTAATGAAGAGTTCCCTTTTCCTCTGCAGGTCAGTTGTGCATCTTTGTTACATGACACTTCCAATTGGCTGTTTTAAACTTGTTGGCTTAATTTTCTAAGACAACCAAGTGACAAGAAGCAAGTCTAAATTCCTTCTGTACAAAGTACCAGGATCTTTGAAACTTCATTGATTCGATCTTAGCTTTGAAAAACTCTTCCAACCCGTTATTCTTTTCACCTGAGAAATTTTTCCAAGACCCTGGGTATATAGGAACATAAAATGTTTATGCAAATGTTATGTTTATGCAAAGCATACTCTAATGATAAATTATAAAGAAATTTATTTTAAAATAATCATTTGGTAAGCCTTCAGTTTTATCATTTATTAAAATGAAATCAAATAGATTATCTAATGGAATGAATGTGCTTGCCTATTTTGCATATACTACACTGCAGGATAATACAGTATCTTCAAAGCTTTTCAGGTTTGATTGATGTTTGGATTTTATGACTGCCAATTCTGAGGATACTCCATCATATAAATTCAGTGCAAAATGGAAGTAATATGTTTGTGATCAATTCAAAAATCCCAATTGCAATGTTTTATTTCATTATCTATTATGCAACTTAAGTCAATAACTCAAATGGCAATTTTAAAACTCAGATATTGTAAACTACTATCATATAGATGTGAAAATTTGATGTTTAAATACTGAGAGGTGGAGATAGGCAGATATTAAATCTCTGCTTTTAAAACTAAAACATTATGTTTGCACAGAACAGAATACTTTGTAGACACTGTGAAAGTACTGCGACTCAGAACATGCTTAACCCTGAGCTGAAGTGATTTAGGAAGCCAGTGTTAGGACCGTTGAACATGATGGGAATTTAGGGAATAAGGGGGAAAAATTTAGGGAATTTAGGGGAAAAAAAGATGGGATGGTTTTTTATTGCAAGGAGGCTTTCTGTATACCCTCAGATGGGCTTTAACTCCACAGTTACTGTGCCTGACCCTCACTGTAACACAGAGGATTCACTGAGTCAGGTCTTTGGGTTCTCATTTTATGAGTTCCAAGAATGAAATGTATTGACAAAGGAAAGATCAGTGTAGAAAGGCCTTCATTGTAGATTATTCCTAGGGCAGAGCTTAAGAGAAAGAAGACAACGCTGGCAGAACCCGTCTCTAAGAATGACCTAGGTGGGGAGGGGATTTTCGTAGAACTTATGGAAGAAACTGCAGAGAGGCACAGGGACGGGGTGTAGGATGGTCGGCTCTGTCATCTCTGTCACTAGGTATCCAGTTATCTTCTCACAATTTCATTTGCCTTCACATGTAGGGAGCAGGCAAGGATGCTCTTGGTATGCCTGGTATTTGGCCAGAACAGAACTAAGAATATTTTGACTTAAACATTGTCACTGTCTCTAGCTATTGGCTAGGATAGACTGTTGACAGTGCCGCAGACATTCCAGGTTTTTGCAAAATAATAAAACATTATCTTTTAATTGCAACACCTTAAAACTGCCTGGCCACTTTCTATCTCCTGTTCCCGTCATTGGCATTCACAGAGCGGTATGTGTTCAGAACCAAGGGTTCAGAGAAGCCAATGCGAAACAGGACCGCACTGCCAGAAATAACTCAAATTCGTTACACAGTTAACACTGAATTAACTTCTGAGTTTCTGGGTGTTTAAAAACCTTCTACGGCTCATTTTGTGATCCTATACTTAAATCCAAGTTCTCAAATACACTGAGGGTGTGGGGATTTCTGTAAGTCATACATATCAAGGTGGGAATAAGGAGACCATATGAAAATCTGTCTCATCCTATGATAAGATAGAATCAAGATTGCTCTACAGGCTCATAAAATAGATTCAAACATAGTGTGTCCTTCCAAAGGCCAAAGCCTAGGGTTTTCTGGGAGAGAACCTTTAGCAGTGAGTGCTGAGAGCATCCTTGGTACTTCTCACTTTCTTTGCTGTAGGGCAAGAGAGTCCCATTAAACTGAGATTAAACATTAAAAATAATTTATGGACATAATTATTATTCATAGTATCTAGACTTCAGGCACAGTTTAGACTCTGGGATTGGGTCTTCCTAGGACCACAGAATTCTATCTCTATCTCTACTTTGTTTTTCATTCTGAAATGTAGCTGTAATTAAAGTTTCCAACCACAGACAGATTTCTCTTTTGTATTTACCTACATGGGATAAAGTGGTTGGCCTTCGAAGAAGGGCTGTGTGCAAGTGATTTTTGATGGATATTGGACCAGAGTTGAACAAGGTTAAATAGCCTTAAGGGGCAGAATATTAATATACAGATATGGCTCCTTTAATTATCGTGTGAAATGAGGTAAACAGAGGAGAAAGACTTCCTAAGGAAATGAGGGGTAGTAGACTTTTGGCATTCTCTTTGCCTGATTTAATTCCCAGGCCTAGCACCTTCCCACAGTCCAGAATTCTAGTAGTATATATTTTTTCTTTTACCTCAACCTTTAAGTTCCAACAGAAAGAATCTCTTAACATTGTAAATTTTTGTACGTAAGACCACCCACGCTGTGTTTTCTTTGAGCCGAGACAGTGGGGAGGTCCCTTTGGGATCTTCTGTTCAGCAGTGGAAAGCACAACCCTAGAATGTGCGTAAAACACTAGATGGAAGTCCTAGGCATTGTTAAGTTTAAAAGGCTTGTCTGAGCTGTCCTCTGCTGTAATTGTGTGCCCTTTGACTTTCTTTGCTATATGATACTGTTGCTCGTTGATTCTTTGTCATCTCTTTGAGCGAGTCACGTTCAGGCCAGGGAGAGCTAGCTGTGCAGGTTTGGCTCCCTTTTTTTCAGTTTTTAAAATGTAAACATTGAGTGGAATATTCATATAACTAGCCCATAAAAATGAATGTTGTCAGTGTCAGAGTTATAGGCTGTAAAAATGACAATAAAGGAGCAGTCTTCAGGTTGTGCCAGTGACCGTCTACCTTGTTTTATTAGCCCTAAGAGAATTTTGAAAATTGGATTTATACTCCCTAATTCCTATTACTTTGCTGTTTTCATTATGCTCAGCTTGGACAATCCAAATAAGACATTCGTTATGCCTCTCTGCTGTATTTGCACACATTTCCAGGCAAAAACCAGGAAAGTTGTCTGTATATTTAAGTTAGACTATGGAAGAACTTTGCCTAAGGTTATAGGATTTGAAGCTCTCGTCTGATCTTGTAACCTTTCTCATTCCCTAGGAAGTTTAGAGCAAATCCAGTTTGTTGATGAAGAAGACCATCATAAAAAAAGTTAACTAAGACAAAATATTGCAGGTTGTCAGAGAGATCACAAACATGGTATAAATGCATTAACTATTTCAGGAGAATTCATTTCACCAATCATTGCTTGTGTACCATTTCGAAGCTTTCTTTGGGGGTATTTTAGGGGTTGAATTCAAGGTGTGTATACCCCCAGTAGCAAGGCTTCTTGGTATGACCCGAGTCTTAATTTGATGGAAGTTACAATGATGTATGTGAACTACGACAAGCTTCACATAGGCTGACCTCCCAGTAATTTTTCCCTGGCCCTTTGATGTGAACCTAGCACATTGGGTCTTTTTTTTTTTTTGGCTGGAAACCTCCTGATCATATTTGTGAGTCCCATTCTTATTTCATGTTTGTTTCTCGCAGTAAGGCTCTTGGGGATGGTGTACTTGAGTATAGCGGCAGCTTGTATCCCTTCACAGTACAAATGTACTATTTTTGGAGTAAGTGGGATTAGAGAGTTGATAGTGGGGTTAGCTGTAGAAACAGACAGAAATTTGGTGCCATTTGGACAGTAAGTGTTCTCTTTATCGAGAGATGTGGAGTGATTTTATCCACTAAGGCTTTCAGTTAGGGATGTAGAAATGAAATATAAGTGGGTGGTGAAACCCTGAATATGCAGTGTCTGAAAGTTTGGGTGGAATAAAGTAAATAATAGCTATTTTATAGTTGATTGAAAAAACATTTAGTTAAATTATTTTCTTTATTTACATTCCAAATGTTGTCCCTTTCTGCCCCAACCCCCACCCCGAAAACTTCATCCCATCTCCCTCCCCTTTGCTTCTGAGAGAGTGCCCCCCGACTGAAAATTTTTGAAGTAAGGGCAAACTGCATTTGGAATTCAACTCTTAACACAGATTAAAGAGTCTCAAAGTATCCGAAGCATCTGCTGTGGAGATTCATCTGAAGCCACAGCCCCGTCTGCAGAGGTGGATCCTAAGATGATCACTGCACATGAAGACCGCCTGGCTGCATAATCCCACCATAGCAGTTAAAGCAGGTCCTTTCAGTTCACAGAGGGTAAAATTCCCTTCTTACAGGAACTGACACTAAGGACTGGCAGAGGTTCTCAATTACCACCTTCACGGTTTCTAAAGTAGCTATTGAAGATTGTAAAATGTTCCTCTGTTGTCTGGAGGATAATGCCAATCATTATTTGTGAAAACAGATTCTTTTATAGTGAAATGACTGTACATAATGATGACTGTATGAAACATACACATACACAGGCACGTTTTTGGTCTGTGTCTACAAAAGAGTAGACTTCAGTGTTGGGGTTCAGCTAAGTAAGGGCTTGACCCACAGCCCTGAGGGAAGATGCAACTGATGGCCAAGATGCAGTCAGCTTACTGAATCAACATAGTCCAAGAGCGTGTACAGACTTATGTGAAGCTAAGGGGGAGAAGGACCAACCCTCAGCTTTATAGTCTGCTACTACAATTTGTTCTTTGCATTCCATGACATTTGTCAAGGAAGTGGTCATAGATCACATAGAGAAAATGCTTTTCATACGTGCAAGTGAGGACCTGGTTGTTATTGGTTGAGGGTAGAAGTGAGGTTGAAACACCTTAAGCAATGAAGGTGAGAAACCACCAGAGGTTATGCTTAACTTCTGTGATATCTTTGAGTCTTTAAGCCACCCCATGTCTCTATATCTGTTATATGTGTGAATAAACACTTGTAAATACTTTACTCTAAAAGAGTTAACCAGTTAAGGGTAGAGAAGTACCAGGAATAAAGGCATGGGTCATACCACCAGACAATCCACCCAGATGAGCTGAAATGGTGACTAGGAGTGAAGGGAATCTGGATAAAATTATGGAAGCTGCCTGAAATGATGTATGCCAACTACAACCCTAGGATAGTCTGTCACAGAGTGGGAGGAAGTGTTCTGATCAGTTCTCCTTGCCTAATTTCTTTAAATGTCTCTCTCTCTCTCTCTCTCTCTCTCTCTCTCTCTCTCTCTCTCTCTCTCTCTCT
>NC_034590.1:161041508-161047825 GCF_900095145.1 Mus pahari | reverse complement strand
TCTCTCTCTCATCTTGGATAGGGATTCTGTTGTAGATAACATTTGTACTTCTCATCTCAAGGACTAAAAGCACAAATACAACTTTGTGCTTACTACAAATGGAATACTGAAAGGTGGAAAGTGGAGTTCTTAGTAGAATCCTTGTTTAGCATTCATTGGGTCCTGACTTCAATCCTCAATGCTCCAGGTTCCCAGAAAGAAGTTTCATATTGTGGATTATGAGATCCTTAAAAGATGGATGAATTGTTATCTATTTTCCAGAGTTATATGTATTTTATTTTTCAGTTATTAATAACATTTTATTACTGATTTTAATTAAACAATAAATATATATCTTGAGAAGGAGAGTGAGATGGGAAGGTTAAGACCTGAAAAAGTTTGTAAACTCTGAAAAGACTGTAAATCCTTCAAAAGATTTATGTTTCCTGAATAGTTTCACATGACATTACTGAAACGAGGCACCAGGAAGATCATGCAGTTATATATCAGTGTCAGTGTAGTTCACACAGAAGATAATATAAAATGTAATGAAAACACGACCACATTCAGAAACATTTTACAGTGCCAGGACTTACCCTTGAGTGGTCCTCAACCTTCCTAAGGCTATGACCCTTGAATATAGTTCCCTATGCTGTGGTGACACCCAACCATAAAGTTATTTTGTTGGTACTTCATCACTGGAATTGTGCTACTGATTCTACTCATATTGTAAATATCTGATATGAAGGATATCTGATATTCGACTACCCACAGGTTGAGAACCTCTGGAGTTGAGTTATTGAGTGACAGGGACATAAGATCTGGGGATAATGTGACCTTCACAATTGCTTCCAGGCTTGGCTTGAAAAGATCTGAGGGTTCCGAATATGTATGTTTGTTTTCTGAATGCATTTAGCACCTATCTATTTTGATCCATCCTTAATTCCATTTGGGTACCAATTTTAGTCATCTTGGTAAATAGGTGACTGCTTGATTCCCATACATAATCTGTCCTTATGATCTATCAGGTGCATAGAAAACAAGAAAAACAAAGTTCTCAAGTAATGCCTAAGATGATAATTGGGTGATGATTAACTCTCGGGTTCAAAAATACATACACTTCACGTACGGCAAGCTGGCTTTAAGCAAAAGGGATTTTTTGTAAGTGCAAATAAGGAACAGGCTGTTATTTATTTTTTAGGGGAAAAGTGGGAAGGAATCTCCTTAATTAGTGAAGGTGAAAATGAACTTGATAGATTAATGAGGTTTTATTAAGGTTGGGCCTTGATAAAAGGATCCAAAGTGTGGGTGCTTCTGTTCTTCTTAGAAGCACAACAAAATACTCATCCAAGCAAGTATGGAGATAAAGAGTAGAGCAGAGACTGAAGGAAAGGCTAGCCAGAGACTTCCCCACCTGGGGATTCATCCCATATACAGTTACCAAACCCAGACACTATTGTGGATGCCAAGAAGTGCATGATACTCTGCCAGAGCCTTACAAATATAGAGATGCATGCTCACAGCCAACCATTTGACTGAGCCCAGGGTCCCCAATAGGGGAGTTAGAGAAAGGACTGAAAGGGTTGAAAGGGTTTGCAACCCCATAGGAAGAACAACAATATCAACCAACCAGATCCCCCAGAGCTCCTGGGGGACTCATCAACAAAGGAGTGCACATTGCTCCTGCTGCATATGTAGCAGAGGATGGCCTAGTTATGCATCAATGGGAGGAGAGGTCCTTGGTCCTATGAAGGCACGATAGATGCCCCAGTATAGGGCAATTGAGGTCGGTGGTTGGGGGGTGTGTGTGTGTGAGTGGGTGGGTGGGTGGAGGAATACCCTCATAGAAGCAGAGGGAATGAGGATGGGATAGGGTGTTTCCGGGAGGGGGGAAATCAGGAAAGGGGATAACATTTGAAATGTAAATTAAAGTAATCCAATTTAAAGGAAAAAAAAAAAAAAAAAAAAAAAAGGATCCAGAAAGTAGGTCTTGGCATTAACAGAGCTGCTGTCTCACCTTGGTAGGATGTCACTGAACAAAGAGAAGAAGAAGAAAACAAAACAAAAAAAGAAAACAAAAACAAAAACAAAAAAAACCCCACTGATCTTTAGTGGCAGGTAGGAACTGTAAGGTGTCTGAATTTTCAGAACCCTTTCTCCTCTATGCTCTGCTCTACTCTAGGAAATTTACTTATTATTTTCAATCATTTTATTAGTTCTCTGAATATCATATTATATATTTTGATCACATTCATCCTCCCCTTCTCCCTCCTTTTCCTTACCCAGCCAACTTTTGTCACCCTCCAATTTTTTTTCTCTAAAACACATATAGTTTGTGCTGCTAAGACCCTGTGACTAGATAAGTTTTAGGCTCCAGGATAAAACCTAGTATTACTCTTCTAAATGGATGTAGTACTAACAGAATTCTAAAGATTTCTTGCCTTTGCTTTCTTTTACTAGCACATCAGCCTATCCTCACTAAAGAAACTTCTTTGTGCAAAGATGGTACTTAGCATGGAGACCCACAGCTAGATCAGAGGGGAAGACTTCAGAATGCTCAGTTCTAAATGGGTTATCTATAAACACATCTCATCCTTAGCATCAGGGATCATGATAGAAGAGGGAATGGATGACTATAACATGCCTAGAATATCTATAATTACAAGGAAATAGTGTTTCCTGGACATAGTTCAGTTGTATGAATCCACAGCAAGATCTCTCTTCACAGGATTGGGCCAGGAAAATTTTTACCATAGAGAAGAAGTGACATGGCATGAAGTTCCATCCTTAGCTAAGGAGCTATTGGCCAATGATAGGTGCTGAGAGAGACATAGTAAGTTTCTTTTTAGAGGAAGGGTTATATATCTAAGCATTTATGGGCAGCACAAACTTTATTTGATGGCTTTCATTTATATATTTTATACATGGAATACTCATTTTCTGTATAAACTTGAGCAACTCAACTGTCATTTCCAAATTTAGACCCTTTCACTGCAAATTAAAAGATAGTTGCTAATATATTTAGAATTTATTTGAATACTACATTTTTTATACATGAATCCAGTGGGAATTTATCAAATCAAATTGTCAACTTTCCGAAAACATGTAACTTCACAGTATTCCATATAAGCAATGTTTTCATTAAGCTACATTACCCTTGCTGGTGGGTTGACAATAAGTATATGAAGTGAACTTTATTCCTCCATATCAACACTTGAAAATGTCTTTTGATATACTCTCAGCCATCAGGCTTATCCTCGAATAGAAATGGTCCCACTTACCCTTGGAGATGAGCTGCCTCCTTTAGTCCCTAGCCTGTGTTCCATACGCTGATCAGTAAGATCTTCCTTTTCTTGGTTCATTAGAATCTGCCCTGGTTTATAGCACTCTTATTATTTCTTCTGGTTTTAGCTTTAAAACAGTTGCCCAAGAGTAAAACCCTTGTAAGTACCCTTGAAGGCCTGTGGAGGAATGCCTCCCTAAAATGACTCTATTTTTTTATGCTAAGACACATACGTTCCAGGACTCATCAACACTGCTATGGATGCCAGGGGAGCAGAAATTGCTCTTTGCTTGATTTTTCCACAAGGAATCTCTAAGGAATGTGGGATTGTTCCAGGCCTGGTAGATAAAGACTTCCCTTGGTGACTTACCAGTGGCTTCAGTGTGGCCACCTAACCTTGTTCGGTGTCATCTCTGCCCTAGTGCCTAGAGCAATCGGAAGATCTGGGGAGAATGAAGTGAGTAATGAAAGCAGTGGCAAGGCAGAACTGTGTGGAAAATGTCTGAGTCTTCCAGTGACATTGGAGATGCGAGTATTTGCCCATTCTGCTAAGCATAGCTGTGATTCGTTTGAAATGGTAATCATTTTGAAACTACTACTTTAAAAATGGCTTGGAAGAAAAGTGATGATAGCTTCCTTTCTCATTTGAAAGTGCTTCTCTGGGATTAGCAGGAGGTGGGCATGAAAAAACGGCTGCTTTCTTGTCGAATTCTGCAAAGGGAGGATTGCTGGGTGTTTGGACAACTTCATCAAAATAATTACAACTCTCTGTAAAGACCTGGCTTATTTAGATAGTCAGAAACAATTGTAGAGACTACCCTACTTTTCTTGGAGTTATGACAACATTTGAGGCAAAATTCTCACCCAAAGAATACAGATAAATTGTTGTATCAAGAATTAATAATAATATGTACTGTCATGGGTTAATTAGTAGATGATCTGATGATAATATGTGCATACACACACACATATACAGTTTTATTCTTAATTATAAACTGGAACCTCATTTCTTTAAAAATTCTTTCCCATTTTCTTGTTTCTTAAGCAAAATAATATGGTTAATATAAGAGTTGCAAGATAATTTCACTTTCTAGAGTGGGTCAACCATCACTCCCAATTAAGAAAGCTTGCAGTTTTGTTAGACAATATCTAGAGCCATACAGTAGCAAGTATACTTCCAGTTTTATTTAGAATGGGGGTGGGAAATCTCTCTCTTTATGGCTCAGTATTCCGGGTGGAGGATATAAGCTCTCTGTATTTCTCCTATAGAGCAGCAGTTTGTTTTTTATTTGTTTTATTTTGATTATTTTGGGCTCAGGTTTTGAGACAGGACTTTACGTAGCTTAGGCTGTCCTCAGTCTTGTTATAAATATGTTATTGAAAACTAGACTTGAATACTCTTTAAATTTTTCTACCTCAGTATTTCAACTGCAGAGAATACAAGGATATTCCTACAGTTCAGCACAGATTTGAACATTATTTTTGATAATTATTATTTTAAATTGGAAAATGAAGACTAGTTACTGATTATTTTTCAGGTTTTTTTTTTAATTTCTCACATTCCCATGTGGAATCATGTATATTTTTTGATGACCAAGTAAATATATTTAAAACTTAGCGTTTGGGTGAAAACAGAAAGAAATTTGGAAATTTGATTAAAAGCACTAGGATTTAGTTCCGTAGATTACTTTTCCTCTATTTGGCATCACCTCAGTGTGGGCAATATGTCAGAACCTTAGCTGTGACTAAAATGACCCACCTATGATTTCATATAAAAGCAGCAACAGCAGAAGACAGTATTCATGTGTAAAGATGGTTAATATTTTACTTACATTGTTATGCTCTTTCCTATTTAGCGTCTAAGATTTTAGCAGCCTGTATTTGAGCAACCCATCCATCTCATTGTATCGTTATTATTTTATTTAACAAAAAGGAATGAGAATTAGAAGCAGAACGTTATCCACCTGAGATGCTGAGGTTTTCTTTCAGTCACTTAAATTTAGTAATTTAAATGTTTCTCTTGTTCTTGCCTTCTTGCTCTCACTCTGTCCTCTCTCCCCATCCCCCTTCTCCCTCTCCATGTGCTCATGGCCAGACTCACCCCCCCCCACCTTGTCTCTCCTCTCAACTCCCCTCCCCATGCTCTGAATAAACTATTTTATACTATTAAAAATAATTTAAATGTTCATAAAACATTCAGACAATATCCTTCCTTTTGGACTTTACTAATATTTTGAGATGATAAACAAATAATCAAATCTATCAAGGAAGCAGATGTTGGTAACAACACAGGATAAGTTTGTGAGGATTTGAGTACAGGAGTCAATCATAGTACTGAAGGATGAGGGAGAGAACACTCCGGCAGCCTTAAAGTAGGGAACATTACAAGATGGAATCCTCCTCGCTGCCTGGCACCATTGGCCTGGAGTGCTTCCTCCAGTCCTCTGTAGGTCGTACCCCTTCCAACATAATTTCTTTTTGAAATGTTTTATTATTTATCAAGTGCATCTTAATGTAGCTCCCATTGCTCTCTCCAGCCAGAGGCCAGAAACCCCTAAATTAGATCCCTGAAATGATGCCACTAAGCTGAACCCATTTAATTTTGTCTGGTTGTATTCATTTGCATAATGAATATTGAGCTCATTTACAGTTCTAGGAGAACTCTCCATATTAGCTAGTGGCAAAATAAAACTTTTTATAAGCAGGATTTTCTAAGAAGCACTTTCCCAAAATAACTTGAGAAAAATATTAAAATTGTGAGCTGAAGATAAACTTATCTGCATAATTTCAAATGTAAATAAAACTTATAAACTTAAGGTATATTTTGTTATTTAGCATAATTTAGTGACAGACGAAGAGGCATGGGGAGACAGTCTGTTAAATTTGCTTTACTCTTCTGCACATTTTGTCTATCTCCTACTTGGCACTGTGACTGTGACTCATGAAATAACCATAACTGACTACAGTTGCCTGGTCAGATAAAGATGCCAAGACACTCACACACACACACACACACACACACACACACACACACACACACACACACACACACACA
>NC_034590.1:161037347-161041438 GCF_900095145.1 Mus pahari | reverse complement strand
ACACACACACACACACACACACACAAAACATAAAAGAAAAAGAAAAAACACATACATACAATTCAAAATTTATATATATCTGAAGGGATCAAAGAGCTGCAGAAGACAGAGGCAATGGCTATCCACTGAATGATTCTATTTATATGAAGTTGTAAATAGGCAACAGAATAGGGAGGGGCTCATTAGATGTATCTCTTTCTAGAACAACCCACCACAGGTATAGAGCTTATAACAACGTATTTATTATCTCATCCTTCCTATGAGGTCAAAGGTCAGATATAGTTTAGCTAGTGCCTCTGCTTAGGGACTCAGAAGATCAACTAAGGTGTCAAATCACTTACACTATTTTCTGGAAGATTGCCTGAGATTCTCAGGTAAGTTGAGCACATGATGCTGAAAGGCCATGCATCCAAGCACAAATTTGTCTGAGTAGCACAAATTGCTACAAATTGACTTGTTGGTTGTTTGTTTTAAGACATACAAAGTTGGTTAGGTAGGGGACAAGGAGGGCCTGGGGCAAGTTCCTGTAAGTTGGTGACAAATATGATCAAAATGCACTGTAAAATTTTCAAAAGAAAGAGCTTTGATTTTTTAAAAACAATTCTGTTTTGATTTAAAATTAATTTAAAATAAAAGAATTTAAGGAGACTGGAAATACGGTCCTACGGTTAGGAAATATACAGATTTTTCAAACTCTTGGGTCCAATTTTTTGGCACACATATGGGGACCCACCAGCAGCTGTTATTCCAGTTCCAGGAAATCTACCTTCTAACCTCAGTATCAGACATCCATGGGTTAAACATGTATACATTCAGACAAAACCCTCATATACATAAACTAAATAAATCTATATGGTATATGCATACATATATATTTGTAATGTATATTTTGTATTTATTATATAAAATGTAAATGTAAGAATCAGTTTTTATTAATATACTTTTTTAAATATCAACTTTGTCATTAAAATATCTTATAAATAGGACAATCTACCTAACATGCTAAGTATTACTTTAAACCAAACCTCATTGTAACAATATATAGAAAACATGTAATATTTATACATTCATGTACAGACTTTTATGTGTTAATTAAATATTTGTAGAAAAATAAAATTAAAAATTTTATTATCAACAAAGAAAATATAAACTTTCAAATATTAGGTACTTTATTGACTAAATTCTTTGATAGTAGTCCAAATAGATTATATAACAAAATGAATAATTAAACAGTCACAAAATTAAAAAAAAATCTAAACATTTTAAATCCAAATTGATAAATCTAACTCTAGCCTAATAAATCATTGGCTATGACTAAAAGTAATGAATTTTAGTAAAATATCAACATAAGCTAATGTTATAACCAAAAGAATAATCATATGTTTATTTTTTATTAAAGAAGAAATTATAATTATGAGTCAGTTGCTACTTTTAAGAATCTAACAGAACAACAGTAACAACTGGCAACTTTTAGGAGAAACAGTTTGACCACCCATTCATTTCCTGATCTTCTGGCTCTGAGAATCTTTCTTTCCCTTCACCTGAAATGTTTCCTGAGTTATATGTGCTAGTAGTTCTTTAGATGTACCGATTGTTCTCAACTCTGTAATCCTCCATTTTGACTAGTCATGGTTCTGTGTTATATAGTCTATATCTCTTGCAAAGAAAGGTTTTCTTGGTGAGGGGTAAGGACGACATTTATCTGCAGGTATAAGGACAGAAATTTAGATTGCAGATGATGTTGGTTATCTTGTTTTATTAAAGTGGGTGATTTACTTTTCAGACATAAGAAAGCTATGATAACAAAGGAAGTGTGATAACAGCAGCAAAGTAGGCAGAGATGAGAGAAAAGAGCACACAGTCTTATAAGTTATGCCCAGATAGTGCAATATTTATGCATGGATGGAAATACCCACTGGTTCTAATTCATATGTACAGTAAATATCTTAATAAAGATATGGTAGGTTAGCACACGTTATGTTAAATAAGAAATTGATAGTTTAAAATTATGGACAAAGATAATTCATCAGTACACTTGTAAATATTTCAAAGAAATCATAAGCTAGTTGTCGGAACAGGACACCATGAACAAATTAAGATTTTAATAAGAATGCCAAAACTTTTAAATATTAATCTATCAAAACATTAATAATGTCTTATAATTAAGGGTAATGATATATAAAAATGTGGAATGAAGATTTTACCAACAAAATTAAAGAAAAACAAATTTCATTTTAAGTAAAATTCAATATGACTAAAACACTTAAAATAGAAAGCTTAACATAAATGTTACTTATTTGTTCCAAACAAATAGCAAATATCATTTTAAAATGTAAAATGCGAAAGCAACTCTAGACCAGCTCATGGATAATTGCTATCATCAATATTAATCAGCCTTTCAGTACACATTATCTAATTAAAGTAATATAATTCAAAAAATGACATAACATGACAAAAATAGAACTAACCAAATATTGATTATAGTCTTCCTGCATTTCAGAAATACCCTTCTGGAAATAATATATATGAATTCACAAGATAATTTGATATGTAATTAAAAAACCAATATATAAATCATAATATTATAGTTACTCATTTAATAAATCAAAATGAAAAGAGAAAAATATGTTATGATTATGACAAAAGTCCATAAAAGAGTTAGAAATGCATTTAATAAGCACTACATATCCCCTAATATGAAGGATTCTATAATGTTATAAAAGTTTGTAAAGGAAGATTTTTAAATAGAATAAAGATTATTTCATTAGCTCATATAAATGAATCATAAAAAAGTGACATTCTTCTTCAGATTTAATCTATGATTTGATATCAGACTTTTTATAACTGTTTATTTTAATATTCTTTGAATCAAATTACCAACTGACACTCAGGGATATGACAAAAATATGAATCCCATTATCATTTTCAATAAAGCAAACAAACAGAATGGAAGAAATTACTATGAGCAGTAACAAAAATATGGCCAAATGTGACAAATACTGTATCATTATCAAACTAGTACTTTCTAGAAAATTTCATTCCTATTTATGCTGTTATTAGAATGGGGTTAAGCAAGTAGATATACAGAATAAAATAGATAGTTCAGGGAAATTATTTTTAAGAAGAATTTAGTACAAGAAAAAGATGACTGTAACATTTAGTGTAAAAGAAATAGATTATATGGTGATTAAAAAAATAAATGATTAAGGAGCTCAATAAATAAATTGCAAGCAAGAGGACATGAGCTTAAGGCCACAAACCCATGGGAAAAGGTATATTCTTGTAATCTCAGGGTTGAGAAGGAAGATGTTCCTGATGCTCTCAAGCAAGTTACTCAGCTTAATCAATAAGCTTTAGCCCTTGAAGTCTGCAAGCTGCTGTGTCTCAAAATATAAGGTAGACTGGACCTAGAGACTATACTGTGTGATGGATTGATCAGTCGCTTGTCATTTATATTTTTACTGATTCAGATAAAGATAAATAAATAGAAAGGTAAGAAGCAGTCAATTAAAGGAGCATGCACACAGTCAGGCTGTCTGTTGATCCTTGCTCAGAGCTCTCTGTTACACTGTGAGCTGTTTCCCTTGTTACTTGACAGCAATAGCCTCCTTCCTTAGGTACCACTGCTTATGGTGATAAGCATAGTCTACAAATCTAATAGGGGTAAAAATTCCCCATTCATTATTCTCTCTCAGCCTTGACCTCACCTTCATTATGCTGCATCTTTTACGATTATTTGGTTGTTTTCAACCCAGGATTCTGAAAAGTATAGTTATTCAGTAAGAAGAATGTAAAAGAATACCTCATTCCATATGTCATAGCCCATGCAACACACACACACACACACAGAGAGAGAGAGAGAGAGAGAGAGAGAGAGAGAGAGAGAGAGAGAGAGAAATATGAAATAGAATGTAAAATAAACAAACATTCTTGTCTGACAAGATGACACTATAGTTGGAGGCAGCACTGAGGAGTAATATGACCTAAATACATTTTATATATGTATGAAACTATCAATAAATTAAAATATATGGCTAAGTTATTTTTACAAGTCAAAAGGAAAAAAAATGAAGAAACTACTGTATCACATA
>NC_034590.1:161024786-161036842 GCF_900095145.1 Mus pahari | reverse complement strand
CTGAATTTATGGTATGGCTGTTGTCAGCTTGGTGTTTTCATGGGACTCCTAACAGTGGGAGTGGGTGTGTCTCTGACTCGTTTGCCTGCTCTTGATACTTTCTTCTTCCTATTGTTTTGTCTTTTCCTTGTCCTGCCTCAATATTAGGGCTTCTGTCCTGTGTTTTTTTTTTTTTTTTTTTTGTATCTATTGTTGTCATTTTTGTTTGTTGTCTCTTGGAGTCCTGCTCCTTTCTGAAGGGAAAGAAAGGGGAATGGATCTGAGGCAGAGGGAAGGAGGGGGAGCTGGTAGTAGTAGAGGGAGGGGAAGCTGTGGTTGGGATGTATTTAATGAGAAGATCCATTTTCAATAAATAAAAAAAATATGTCTTTAAGAAAAAATGTTGACTAGTTTATCATATTTATAACATGTTAAGAAAACACTTTAAAATATTTTCAGCTATATATTTCAGGGAGCCACAGACCTAGTCAGAGTTTCACAATAAAAACTAGTTAATATGAGTCAGAAAGTTGGGAAGGATGGTTTCCTGGTTCTTCATGTATTTCATAATACTTTGGAGACTGGAAAACACTGGAATATGGAGATTCATAAAACATTAGCCCTCTAGCTTTTGTCTGCTGATTTTCCAGATGGTTCTCTGCATACTGTGGGTATTCATACGATACAGAGATTAATCACAAAAAGCAAGCATGTCACTCTCTTTTTAACACTAAGCTTAATTCTTTTCCCTTCCCATCAAAGCTATGGATAAAATTCTACCCCATTTTCATGAGTATTTTTCTTCTGTATGTAAATTTCTAACATGAACCAATCACATGATCATTCTTGATATACACTTCTGAAATCATTAATTACACTAAAAATAACCAATGAGTTTAAAATGTGTTTCAAATCATATGATACTTTTTGATAACACACTAGTGGAAATATCTACAAATATACATATATACAAACATGCAAATATATATATATACATATATATACATATACATATATGTACATACACACACTTACATATGGCTTAAAAGACTTTACATTTTTAATCTCATGTCAATACAAAATATGCTTTTTCTAGTCTTGAATGTTCATATGTATTTGAACATAACCATACATAAATTTCTCTTATGCCCATATTCCTTAGCTTATAATAACCATGATTAAATTATTTCTTCCAAAATGCCATTGAAGATTTTCTTGGTCTGTCAATCTCTTTACCTAGGTTTCCATTTAGCATGATTGACTCTAATCTTTGATTTTTTTTTTCTTTCACATGTGTGCTCTTACTTGATAGTATATTACTCTGCTAATATTCTTTGCCTTGGTTATTTCATTTTACTTGTATAATGTTCTTAACACTTCATCCTAAGTGGGATATACTTAGGGCCTAAGCAAAGCATGAATGTGTTGTATGAAACAGATAGGATTTAAAAATTTAAATATACTGAAAGATGAGGCATGCATAATGATGTTAAATGCAAATTTGATGATTATAAAGTACTGCCTTATCATACATAGAAACTGTAGCAGAAGAACATAATTTGAAGTCATAGATGGAGATATGTATAAAGAGCTACAATGTTCCCTTCGAATATAAACAATATCACCAACGATGAAATCTGAGTCTGGAGAAATATTTCATTCCCTAAATTATTTACTTTGTAAGCATTCATGTAAATGTCTGAATGTGATGGCACCATTTGCAATCCCAGTGCAGAACTATAGAAAGAGAAGGATACATGTGGCTCACTGTCCAGACGGTCTATGCTAATAAGGGTGTTCTGAGCCAATGAGAGACCTTTCCAGGAAACAAGGGGTATCATGCATAACAATAACCCCAGACTAAACTCCACAAGATTATATATACATCTGCACACACACACACACACACACACACACACACGAAAAAATGTGCATGTTATGGACATGAAATCTGGTTGCAATGTGTATAAAAGTATGGAAAGATCATATGCTACATACAGTACATAGAGTCAGAATAAGAAACCCTATTGCGTTTCATCATTTTTAAGCCAAGATTTATTGAGCGCTCTATATTCACTATGTATTGAAACTAATCCATTTACAGCTGCATTATTAATATTTACACCATTCACAAAACAGTATGGCAGATATAAATACAGATGGCTCAAGCTAAGAAGTAGAGTAGCTAGAATAAGAGGAGAAGAACCAATCATTTATGTTAACATTCTCTGAAACTGTGAATAACTACACAAACCATATGCAATGAATCAGTTTAGAACAATTCTCAATGTCATAACAAGGGTAAATAATAAATGAGGGTTTCATTGATGTTCAAGCTAACAACAGTAGTCCAAAGAGTTGAAAACATCATATGAAATTTTTGTAAGAAAAGAAAAACTCATACAAGGATTTTGATAACCCATCCTCTAGCCATCTAAGATTCATGGTTTCACTAATCTTTGTTGGAAAGAAAGTGCTGAGAGTGTTTTTTATAAGTCAATTTCAATTTAAGATTTTTAGAAAGAGAAATTTACTGTGTTCTCTACATGGGTCAGATCACACAAGTGATAGAGAATCCATTTCTGAGGCATTAATTAAGAAAAATTAATACAGTGCCAAGTACTCTAGTACAAGTGACCAGCATAAAAATGTGCAGAGTCATTTAATAGTGTCAATGTTATCTAGGCATTTACCTAAAGAGGACAAATGGGGATATGCACCATATGCACGTCCCTACATTCAAAGGGTTGTTATGTGATGGGGAAATCCAGTGTGTGGGATAATAATAAAAAAAGCAACTGTTCTGGGCTCAGTTTGATATAACTAGGAGATTTTAAATAATAGTCTTATCAGTTGGAAAAGGTTGTCACTATGAAAGATGGATTTCTAGTCCTGGAAAGTTGGAAACATATACATTTAATAAGCTATCAGAGCATCATTTTATGTTCTTTGACCTAGCATGTGCAGTGCCTCTACACCAGGAATTCCTCTGTTTCAAAGAAGTTTAGCCTACTTAAATTACCTTATATGGGAACTCATTAGCTTGTGAAAATGCAAGGCAGGAGGAAGTTAGACATGCTTGTAGAACAGCTGGTGCATATGTCACCAAAAATTATGTTGACTTCTCATTTGGCCTCATTGATGTTGGTAGAAAGTTGGCCTTGTTCTAGTGCTGCACATTTCTTGGCTAACATGTAAAAAAAAGAGAAACCTTTGTTTCAATAAATTATTTAATGCTTATTCTCATCAATATCTTTGATGTTTTCAATTGTATAACTGCAATAAGTAGGGGTTAGAGTGTGGGTACATTAATGAATTGGGATTAGCCCCCAGAGCAAGTATTTTCAATTTTCAGCATCATTAGGATGACTTGCATCACATATTAAAAGCCGTATTTCTGAGATGCATCTCAGGTTTTCTAATTTAGAGAACATTGAATAATAAATTATGTATTTTTCATACACACACATATACATATTTACACTGTACATGTATAATTGTCTGAAACATGCACATTGTGGAAGGGTAAAATGGAGATTTCCATATATATTATCTCACATAAGTACTGACATTCTCCCACTTCGGGTGATGCTGACACCTGTCGAGGAACCAGGCCTTGAGATCCACTGCCCAAGCTTCATGATAAAAGAATGGAGATAGTTTTTCTTATTATGGGACTAAGCCAACTGTATTTTTTCTGTGTGTAGATTTTTTTCGTGTATGTTCATGTATGTGTGGACTTTGTGTGCGCAGGTATGAGTGCATGTGTGCATGAGTGTGTGTATGTGTGTGTGTGTGTATGTGCAGGTACAGTATATACATAGCTGTACACACATACATGTGGATGCCAGAATACAAACAGGGAGTCATTTCTCAAGTTCGATCGACTTTGGGTTTTGGACAGGCATTGTCACTGGCCTGGATCAAAGCAAGTAGGCTAAGCATGTAGGCTATGCATGTAGGATAAGCATGTAGGATAAGCAAGTAGACTAAACTGGTGGTTACGTCTAGAGTTCTGTCTGTTCTTCTGATCCAGCAGAGGGATTACAGGCACAAAACACTATTTTAATAAGACTGGGCCATATAGATCAAACCCAGGTAGACATGCTTGGAAGACAATTGTTACAGACTAAGATATATATATATATATATATATATATATATATATATATATATATATATATATATATCCTCATGTGCATTTCCAAGTGTCTTTATACAATTCACCAGAGATCTTAAGATACAGATTCTGATTCAGTTGTCTAGGGTGGAGTTTGAAATTCTGGAGTTCTAATTGGTTCTCAGGTAACACTGATGCTTTTGGATCATAGTTCTGACATTTAGCAAGAGGAGATAATTGATCTACATTATAATCTATTTGTTCAGAGAAAAAGAACCAGGTGTTAAAAGTGTGTGTGTGTTGTGAATCATTGTCGTGTTTAATCAGTTCTGGGGGCCAAAAGCCAAGGGCGACAGAAGGGTTGTGTATTTTTGGAAAGACTGCTTCTTTGCCAGAAGGTAGAAAATGGCTTTTGGGTGATTATTAAAGTCATTTCATAACTTTGTATCTAAGAATTGCCTTGGGTTTATTTGTGTAAAGATACAAGAAATAATTTATCTTCAGAGGCAATTAGTAGTCGAGAAGTCCGCAAGCGCATTTATGTGTTTGCTAACTTTGTTCTGTCAAATGGAAAGGAGTCTCCACTCATGAAAATCTGTTACTGCACTCCAGGTCATTCTGAATTTCCAGTAAGTCCTTTAGCACATACACATCTCTCATCAAGAGAAACAGTTAGCAAAAGTATTCTCTCACCCAGGTAGAATTTGAATAAGCACACCCTTTTTTATAGTTTCTTTGTAACTCCCCACAGTATTTATAGTTTCTTTGTAACTAACTCCCCACAGTATTTATAGTTTCTTTGTAACTCCCCACAGTATTTATAGTTTCTTTGTAACTAACTCCCCACAGTATTTAGTTTACCTTTGTCCCCCTGAAGCATAGCTGCTGATGAGATCTTAATGAATGATAGACCCCTTAGAGGAAGGTATCACAGGATAAAGAATCAGAAAGGGAAGTTTGAATCTTCAGATGATACAGAGATGACAAATAAGACAAATTTATCCAGTGATTGATGAATTTTTTTGTGTGTGTTCAGACAGTTGAAAACTCTACATGGTTATAGAGGAGAGTTTATGACTTGAAAATTGAATAGTCCAGAAAATAAAATGACAGAGTTTATGGGTCTTGGTCCTCTGCTTTAGCCCAGACTCATAAACACTTATGTAATGGTTCTGTAAAGAGGACTCACCAGTTAAAAAGACAGCTGCTCTTTGAGAGGACCCCGATTCTATTCCCAGTGCTCATATAGCGTGACTCACTCACGACCATTTGTAACTGCAGCTACAGGAGTCTCTGATGTCCTGTCCTGGAGTGACCAGGCACCAAAAGTCATATGCACATACCCACATGTAAGTTTAAGTAGATTTACACACATGCACACACACACACACACACACACACACACACACACGTACACATACACATAAACATCCAGAGAGAGACACATAGAGATAGAGAGACAGAGACAGAGAGGGACACACACACACACACACACACACATAGAGAGAGAGAGAGAGAGAGAGAGAGAGAGAGAGAGAGAGAGAGAGAGAGAGAGAGAGAGAAGCATCTTTCTTCACATGTTCTGATTATCGAGGGTCTCTGTTCTCCCTGATTCTGAAGCATGGCTAGTGAAACGTATTAGCATTTTTTAGTGTCATATTTTATAAGCCTCAGGTAGTATGCTTTCCAGCTACCCACTATCTTTCCACGTGTGTTTTATAGTTTGGATCTGCAGAGTAGGCTTCATAAAATTACAACTTTTATCACCCCACATTAATATGACTTGTGGGATGATTGGAATGAGTTAAGGGCATGGCTAATTATCCATCTCTTGCAATTGGCAAGGTCAATGTGGCAAGTCAGTCCCCGTGACCAAGAAGGTCAGTCCTGGGTGAAAGGCTGACAAGATTTTGGGAAGTTTGGTGAGAAGATCAATGACCTTCATTTGTCATCTTGAGCAAACAAGCACTAATGACTTTTGCAGAAGGCAGTAATGCCTATGTAAGTGTCAGTATGACAAAGGCCACTGCCAATGGAAATAAAGATAACCCAATAATAACCCAATTACTAATCCATGTCAGGCATTTTCTTCTCCCACATTCCTTGACACTTCACTTTTTAAGCTTTAAGAGAAATTGTGTAAGATACCTATGATCTTCAATGTATGTGTATGTGTGACCCCATGTACATATATTTGGAGGTCAGAGAAAAACCTCCTGTGATTCTTCTTTCCTTGCACCTAGTTTGAATAGCATCTTTGGCTGCTCACCATAGCATAATGCCAGACCATATGATCGATCTACTTCCAGAGATTATCCTGTACCTCCTTGTCATCTTGACTCCTGAGCACTGAGATTTAAGACTTATCCTAAAGCTCTCAACTTTGTATAGGCTCTATTAAAACTGAGATTCTTAGGACCTCCCAACAATTTTGCCCATTGAGCCAAATTCCCAGATCTGTCATCCTGATTATACAAATTATAGAAACCGCTTAGATATTTAAGTAACATTCCAGAATAAGTTGGCCACATACATGTACAACAGAAGCAAGATTTTGCATCCAAGAATACTGGACAGACCAGTTCTTCAGAAAAGTATCCTGGCTACCACTTGCACTTTACAAATAATATTTCTCTTTTAGAAGGCAAAAACTATGGTTTTTTTGTCATAGGATTTTATATCATTGTAATGTTATGGGAGTCAGTGTCTTACTTGCATGAATGTCTGTGAAACACACATGTACAGTGTCTACAGAAGCCAGTAAAGCACTTAAATCCTCTAGAAATGAAACTACAAATGGTTGTTGGTAATGAAGCTGGGTCCTTGGAAGGAAAAGAAGTGTTCTTAACCTCCAAGTCATGTCTCCAGCCTCTACAGAAGTGATAGTATTAGTAGTAGCAATAGTTTATTATCATTATTATTATTATTATTATTATTATTATTATTATTATTATTATTACAGCTAGAAAATTGACCCCCAGACATTCACCTGCTAAGCATGCACTCTAACTTTGCCTCTACACACAGAGCCTACTGTCTTAAAATTCTCAATGTTCTGACCATGGTCAAACTCATCTGTGATAACTAAGACATCTGTTCAGTTGTTACTGGGTGCTGTTGGTTTAAGGTTGGCATTCCAGGTGGACAGGAGTGGAATAGGATTAATGAAAGTGTTAGATGACAGAACTCTAGGCTAGGTTTTAAATCTCAGGTTACTTCTTCAAGAGGGAGAGAAACTAGGGACCATGATCACTAGAGTATGAAGAATTATCTAAAATGAAACATGATTTGAGAAGAGTTGAAAGAGCAAAGTATTATGAGATCAAGACTTTAAACTCTCATATCTTCCTCAAATCTTCATTTGTCTCATCTTTTATAACAAGATACCATAGAGTAGGTAGCTTCCAAAAGACAGTTCTAGAAGCTGGAAAGTCCAATGTTATAGAAAAGTGATTGTGATAAAATATGAAGACCCCATTTTTGCTTAGAGATGCTGCTTTTTTTTTTTTTTCATGCACTCTCAATTGGCAGAAAAACAAAGAAGGGATTTCCTGAGGTCTATTTTATTATGGTGCTGACCTTATTCATGATTTTTTTTCCTCATGGCCCTAGCAATGTCTCATGAAGGGTCACTTTAAAATACTGTGAAATGGGGAAGGGCACAGATAACCAAGCAGTGTCTACTTCTGGACCACTGTCTAAGACTAAACAGAAACCCTCCTTTCCTTTGTCATATTGAACATCATCTTTTTTTTCTTCCAGTTTGGTATGAGTTATAGATTAAAAACAATACACTGTAATAAGTAATGTTGGATACAAATTTCTTTGTTATTTTAAATATGCTGGTTTCTTTTCCATAAAGCTAATATGCATAATGGCTATCTATTTATCTTTTCCCATACGATTTTTTTCCTAAATATAAAATGCTTTAGCTTACCTAAGGAAATGTCTCACAATATTATAGTACTAAGAACTCTTCAAAATGTATTTGCAATTACTTATTGAAAATAAAAATTTTAATGCATTCTCTATAAGGGAAGGAGAACAAAATATCTGTAATGTCAGTAAATGGAATGGATTAAGGAATGTAAGGAACAAAGACTTAAGACTTTCAGTTTTTAAGTGCATATTGCCATTTAAAATTGAATAGTGGCTTAATTCTAACAATCCTATTTACTAAAAAGGGCATGGATTTAAGTGTTCCTACATTGTGACCATGAGTTAACACCTGGAATTCAAGATTGGTATCAAAATAAGGGAGAGGAACCAATGAAGGAAAATAAATAATAAAATAAGGGAAAGATGTGAAAAAAATAGAAATTTAAATAAATCCAGAGGAAGAAAAGTAGGGAATTATATCTGCTTGGCCCTCAGTATATTTTAAACTCAATTCTAGAGACCTCATAGAAAATTATTCCTTATATTCCCACCATGACCCTAGTTCTGCAATTATCACTCTTGGGTAAGGACTGTATACGTGAAGGATGAAAATCTGCTGTGTGTTCTCTCCCCATGGATCCTGCCAGATGAATAAATAGCTTATCAATGCAAATGCCAGGCATGTGATCACAGGAGCACCCATGGCAGATACAAGGACTTACAGCAGCAGAATAAACACCAGATCTGAGAAATCATTATGACAACAGCCTCACATTGAGCCCCCTCTATTTTACAGAAATAAGAACTTCTCTGCATTAGATATCGCATCTATTGTTTTTCAGATCATTTGCAATGAATTTCAAACTTAAATGGCTAAATGAATAGAAAAAAAAGGACTTAGGCTCAAGCAACTTTTAATTTAATTTTTAACTGAAATAAATTTTAATTATTGAAATTGAAACCACCTTGAAGCTTCCAAAATCTTTGACATAAGGAAACTGAGGTCCAGTAGGGAGCCATTGCTTCTCCGAAGAGTGGAGACAGAACCTGAGCTCCAGTCGTCCTGTGTGCCTCTTGTGAAGGGGGAGACTACGCACATGCTAGGTCGCATCTCAATTCTCAAAGCTATTGTGTGTTTTGTAACTCAAGCACTGTCAGAGCTCATTAGAAATCAAAACAAGACAGTATCTGATGAACATACAAAAGAAAACCGATTTCAAGTGAGCACAGAGGGAGAAGCATGGACCACGCTTCTGCTTCGGAAGTGCTGTGGGAATGAGACAGGCTAAGCACTCACACGGAGTGAGCTAATATTTGCCATGATCTATAATTATAGGATGCTGAGCTGATGCACTCGGGTAGAAATGGTCTCCATCTTTTTCTGAAAGCAGTTTCAGCTAGCCATGGGGACGGAACAAACAAGACCACAGAGAGATACGACTGAATAATTAAAAGCTCCATCTGCTTATAAGGATTAATTGTGAGCCTGGATAAATATTTTATCATTTAACTAGTGAAAAATAAATGAGATAGACCCCTTTTATTCAAATGCCCCAGTAAAATCAGAAAAGATCTAACCCTCTAATTGGCATGTTCTTCTGCTTATGGCTGTATTACATTGATGGGATGGGTATTGACTAAACAAGGTATGGCCTTTCAGGTATCCTTGTACCAGCATCACTGTAATAATAACCTATAATAGTAATCTGGTACCTTAATTCATTGATTTATTCACTGAGTGAGAAAACATTTATTTAGTATTCAAATATGAATTATGTAGATAAGTGTCTCAGGAGAATATAGAATGAGATCCACAATTCAAGACCACCAACCAAGCAGAGCCCTAACAATGAGGAAGGACTGGAAGACATGTAAATCCTGAGTACAGTAGGGGAGAGAGAACTGGCTGAATCCTCAAATGAGACAAAATTTCCAATACTAGTAACATTTTCCATGAATATTGTTAGTAAAACAGTGTTTTCATATGCAAAAATATTTTCAGGAGGCTGAAAGAGATTGCTCAGAAGTTAAGAACAAGTTCTATTCCTTCATAGGACCCAAATTCAGTTGCCAGCTACCATGTCTGATGGCTCACAACTGCCTGCAGCTCTAGTTAGAGGATATTTGACACTTTCTTCTGGCCTGCATAGCCATATGCATACACAGGCACAATATGCTTACTATGCATTATAAAAATGAATTCAAGTGGCTTGTATAATACAAACTGAAAGATGGTTGTCTGCATGTTCAGATGCTGAGAACTTTATACCTTCTCAGTCTATGAAATTAGATTTGTAAAGAGGCCAAATATATCACTGAAGGCAAGAAGGATTCCTGGAGAGCCACTGATCCTTAGTCCACATTTGAATGCTAAAAAAGCTATATTCCATGGTCATAGAATGAAGGCATCTTCAGTGGTAGGTGCAGAGACCATGCACTTACCAGGTAGGTATAAAAGTGCACAGGCAAACACATAATGATCTACCATCTGGACTGCTGTTGGAAGGTAATACTCACTCTTGTGGAGGGACTTCTAGCCCCAGGAAATCCTTCCAGGAGCTACACCTATAATCCTAATACTTGAGAAACCAAGCCTAGAGTACCTAGAGTTCTTAGTCAACCTGAGCTGTATAGTAAGACCCTATCTCAGAAGAGAATGAAGAAAGAAAAGGAAAAGAAAAAAGGATGGATGTGGGGAGGGAAGAAGACAGAAAGGAAGAAAGAAAGAAAGAAAGAAAGAAAGAAAGAAAGAAAGAAAGAAAGAAAGGAAGGAAGAAAGGAAGAAAGGAAGAAAGGAAGAAAGGAAGAAAGGAAGAAAGGAAGAAAGGAAGAAAGGAAGAAAGGAAGAAAGGAAGAAAGGGAGAAAGGAAGAAAGGAAGAAAGGAAGAAAGGAAGAAAGAAAGAAAGAAAGGACACATTAAGGAACTAAAGAATCACTTTGTGATATTGTATACAATAGTAAGATATCACAGATTAATGACAATATTAAGAACAGTTTTATTTATTTTGACTTTCATACTTTCAAATTGAGCAGCATTATTTTGTCACTGATCCTTATGGATCTTGACATAAGGTTGAAGCCTTGAAGGCTTTCCTTTGGGTACTTTATCATGTCTATTGTCTCTGTTTATCTCAAGATTAGGCAGTCAGGTTTGTGAGACTTTATGAGTAGAACACACAAACATGATAAACCAGCTAATCTCTAACTAACCTCGAAATATTTGTCCTGAAGCCTGTAGTTCGGGTGTAGTCCTCACCCTAATCATGGAACTCTCTCTTTGTAACAAATGGATACCATTTCACAAAGCCAAAAGTTATCAAAATGCAGAGTTGAAGACATCTCTGCTTTCTTTTTTACTTCCTTGAACTACGTCTCCAGATTACAACAGTTCTTTCTGTCTGAGAATTGAGAAACTCTGTATTCATGAAATTTCTTTTGGTTATGTATCTTGTGCCAGGTCTAATGCAAGGTTCTCACATGAGATCAAGGCTTTGACTTCTCATTATGACACTTTAGTGCCTAGAAAAAGTCATTATATATATATATATATATATATATATATATATATATGTTTGTGTGTGTGTGATACATATATATTACACACACACACACACACACACACACACACACATATATATATATATATATATATATATATATATATATATATATATGACAGTTCAAGGAATGAAAAAGATATATTAACTTCCCTCTAGTAACTAATATTCATTTCTAACTGTTGAATGTCCTAAAGGCAAGCTTCAAAAGCATGTAGCAAAAAAGATACACATAAAGATCAATATGTCTGATTCTATTAATGGAAAAAAAAATCTGGGTGACATATAAGTGATACGCTCAACATTACCTTGTCCAGCCACTATACTTGTTTAGGCTGAGGAATGATATTCATACACACCATGATATTTATATTTTTAAGAAATTAAAGTGATGCTGGGCGTGGTGGCACATGCCTTTAATTCCAGCACTTGGGAGGCAGAGGCAGGCAGATTTCTGAGTTCAAGGCCAGCCTGGTCTACAAAGTGAGTTCCAGGACAGCCAGGGCTATACAGAGAAACC
>NC_034590.1:161012607-161019006 GCF_900095145.1 Mus pahari | reverse complement strand
AGATCAAAAACTCAGTTGACAGCAGATGCTGGCGAGGACATGGAGAGAGAGGAACACTCCTCCATTGCTTGTGGGATTGCAAGGTGGTTCCTCAGAAAATTGGACATAGTACTACTGGAAGATCCAGCAATACCACTCCTGGACCCAGAAGATTCTCCAAAATGTAATAAGGACACATGATCCACTATGTTCATAGCAGCCTTATTTATTATAGCCAGAAGCTGGAAAGAACCCTGATGCCCCTCAACAGAGGAATGGATACAGAAAATGTGGTACAGTTACACAATGGAGTACCATGCAGGTATTAAAAACAATGAATTTAAGAAATTCTTAGACAATCTGGAGGATATCATCTTGAGTGATCACAAATCACAAAACAACACACATCATATGCACTCACTGGCTAGTGGATATTAGCCCAGAAGCTCAGAATCCTTTTTAGAAGGGGGAACTAAATACCCATGGAAGTAGTTACAGAGACAAAGTTCGGAGAAGAGCCTGAAAGAACGACCATCCAGTGACTGCCCCACTTGGGGATCCATCCCATAAACAACCACCAAACCCAGACACTAGGCATATGCCAACAAGAGCCTGCGGACAGGAGCCTGATATAGCTGTCTCCTGTGAGGTTGTGCCAGTGCCTGGCAAATACAGAANTNGATGCTCACAGTCATCCATTGGACAGAGCACAAGGACCCCAATGAAGGAGCTAGAGAAAGTACCCAGGGAGCTGAAGGGGTCTGAAGCTCTATAGGAGGAACAACAATATGAACTAACCAGTACCCCCAGAGTTCCTTGGAGTTATACCACCAATCAAAGAAAACACAAGACGGCTCCAGCTGTATGTAGCAGAGAATGGCCTAGTTGGTCATCAATGGGAGGAGAGACCCTTGGTCCTGTGAAGGCTCTATGCCCCAGTATAGGAGAATGCCAGAACCAGGAATGGGAGTCGGTGGGTATGGAGCAGGGGGATGGGGAGGGGATAGGGGGTTTTTGGAGGGGAAACTAGGTAAAGGGATAACATTTGAAATGTAAATAAAAAATATCTAATAATTTTTTTTTAAAAAGAAATGTTTTCTTTTTCTCATCTGTGTTGTCTGTGTTCATGTGCACACTTCTGTTTGTGAGATGAGACTGTTGCCTTATGTAGTTGTGCCCTGTTTTCATTAGAAACCATGTAATATAATCTTTAGAATCAGGTCATACGGACATAACTGCTGTCACTTTTATATACTGTGACAGAGATTTAAAGACAGAGTATGTATGCACATGTGTATGTAAACCAGAAGTTGACTTTCAGTATCCTTCTCAGTTGGCTGTTACATTATTTTTGTGAGACTGCTTTCTTGCTGAACCTTAAACTCACCAATTCAGCCATGCTAGCTCGTCTTTAAGATCCAGGAATCTGCCTGTCCCTGCCTTCTCGCACTGGGATTACATGGTTGTGACAGGGTCACCCTAGTGTTTTCCTGTTTGTGCTGCAAATACTTCAAAGTGTTTTAGGAGAAAGTGACTCTGTCCATCCTCAGTAGCCTCTTCGATACCATAAATCCACTCAAAGAAGAAACAGCTTTAGGTGAGTCTGTCAAGGGCCATCCTGCATAGGACAAAAGATTTTCCTGGTTGTGCAAATCTCTTAATTAACTTTAGTGCTCTAAAGAGAGGCACAGTGATGAGCCAGTGATGTGGATGTGTTTCTTTTCAGTTATTGAAAATCTGTGGGTGCATTTTCCTTTTTGAATAGCTTTGAACCCATTGTTTCACAACGAAGAAGACTCTCCGGTGGATTTTTCTGCACCATTCCAATCAATGCGTGGGACAGAATACAGACTTGGTGCTCAAAACAATAGTGGGGACCCACTGAGCTGCCGTGTATTCAATCCCTGACAAACGTGGAAATGAGGGGTTAGGATTCTACACATCTCCCTTTGTGCATATAAGTACAAATTGTTAATCGTCCCAGTTTGTTGGGCTTCAGTATCATTCTTTGGCAAACACCCTAAAAACACCATTTTTGATGCCAATGCATACTGAAATAGCCAGAATTGAGATTCTAAAATAAAATTTTAAAAAAGAAATCGTTTCTACACTGATTGGTGAGTTCTCATTTCCTTGTCTCCTAATTTCCCAGCTGCTTTGACCATTTGGGATTTCTTTGACAACCCATTGTTTTCCTAGGGTTTCTGCATCTGTCCGGCCCTATAGAAGGGCTTTAAATCTCTGTCACAGTATATAAAAGTGACAGCAGTTATGTCCGTATGACCTGATTCTAAAGATTATATTACATGGTTTCTAGTGAAAACAGGGAACAACTATATAAGGCAACAGTCTCATCTAATATATGAATTCTTAGTTCTGTGAGAGGCTTCCAGAACAAGACCAGGGATGAAGTCAGGAGGGCCACGTTTGTGAATTTCTGCAGTTTTCCTTCTCAAGTCCAGCTATAGTAATTTCAGTTCTGGATCTTGGTTACTTTATCTGTGAACTGGAGGAGAATAATAGCTCACTAACATTTGAAAATAATTTTGTTGAAAAGATACAATGGAAAATAATTATACTGTATTTCACAGCATCAAAGGAAACAATTGAGGAAATGTCCATTTGGGGGAACAGCAATCACCATGAAAGAACTGGACACTTTTTTAGCAAATCCTTGAATTCTAACTATGCTCAATACATTTCCTTTATGTACACTATTAAGATTCATCTTTCTGGGAGAGTGAATCTTGGGCGGGTTCAGGCCTCATCTTTGTTGTTGAATATAGATTACCTTTGATTGGCAGTCCTACAAGCAATGTGTGAAATGGACTAGGAAACTCTCAAAGAAAAGAACAGTGAAATAGACCAACAATTGCATAAGAATGTTCATCATATCAGTCTCATGGCATCACAGACACCAAGTATATAGTATATGTGTGTAGATAATACTACATAAACATACATTCAGAAAATAGATCGTAATTTTGAATAAATAATGGTAGGTTAATGGGCAAATAAAGAGTCTCCATGCTGTCACTAACAGAATCAGCAGTGCAGTGAAACTCCAGTGAGAGTATAGCCATCAGCTTTTGATTGGCTGTGTGTAATATCAATGACAAACCTTGGCTTCTTCATCACAGAATAAAAGATACAGTAATGTTCCTTGGCTGCTAAATTAAATGAGCAGAGTGTACATAAAGCACTTAGTGCATTTTTTGGCTCATAGTAACATACTCAATTTATATCTATATATGTTTAGACTTATGTTTAGAAATCTTTATAAGACATATAGAGGATTATATCTTGGAACTTTAAATGAACAATAAAATCCATTTTTCTGGTTGGATCTACAGGTAGCCTTTTATTGACCTGTTCTATTTATAAATATCCTTTCTTTTCATCCACGTGCAAATAGAAATGATATTTTATTCCACATAAAGTACACAAATCAAGAACATCCCTTTGCTAACATAGTATTCTAGAGCACTATATTGTTATCTTTCCCTCATTAATTGTAAGGGTGGGTTGTTTATATATTATTACTAATTTGCAAAAACTGTATCAGTTATTCAATAGGAATATTAAGTATTTTTGATAAACAGACACTGAGTCTATTTATTCGCCTTTCAAGACATAGCCTGGCTTTGTAATCCTGGCCAGCCATACTGATGCCACAATCTTATATCCTAAAACTTGGATTTACATGAGACAAAAGCAGGTCCTAAATAACCAATATAAACAGTAGACGCCAGGGTTGGGTGACTACCTGACCCATGACTAGGGAAGAAAATACAAATGAGTGAGTCTGATCTCACTAAGGAAGGTTGGCTGTTTTCTAGTAATTTCGTTCACTGCAACACTGTGGTTCACTGTGGGAAAACAGCAAGGAAACAGAAACAAGTTGCTGTCTCTTAAAGCAGTTTGTGCTTTAAACTACTTGTCTGTCTTAGTTTCTTTTTCTTTCCTATTGTGGTAATAATAATAATAGTTAATAATAATAATAATAACAACAACAACAACATGGAAAAGGATTATCTGCTCGCAATTCCAGGTTACAGTTCATCATTGCAAGGAAATTCCTGCAGCAGAACCCTGAAGGATCTGGTCAGTATACTCAGAGTTGAGAAACAGAGGTGATGAAAACCTGCTTGCTAATGTTCAGATTGTTTTCTTTCTTTTTGTGCTGTTTAGAATCCTCTGCCCAGGGAATAATCATTCATATAATGATAGTGGTTCTTCCATCTGAAGGAAGGCTTAAAGCCTTCACAATACCACGGTGTTTCAGTTTGGACAGTGGCATCCTGCTCTTCCAATATTCTCTTTCTGTAGTAATAGTGAATCTTCATTGTCAACTTTACTAGACTTGAAATCACTTAGGAGACACATATCTGAAGATTATCCTTAAAGCACTCTCCAGAGAAGTCTGATGGAGGGTGGAAGATTCAGAATAAATATGGATGACACCCTGCTGTGGACCAGGGTCCCACGATGGTTAAAGTGGGAAAAGGAGAACGCCCTCTGGGTGCCAGAACTTAACTCTGTTTCTGGCCTGCAACTGCAATGTCACTCACACTTCCCACAATCACAGCTAGAGTCGCCATCACCACCACATCTTCCTCACCATGAGGAACAAAGCAAACACAGTAAATATGCAGAGAGATGTGTCACTGAGTATTAGTAACATACAGCTTTCTGATATAACCCAGACTCTGAGTTAAGTGTTTGTCTTGCATCTCAGAAGAGAGTTGGCCTATGTTCTTTTGCATATTATTGTGACAGTAACTCTGTGAGGACTTTTAGAAACAAAAACTTAGAAGGAGTAAAACATCTTTTCGGGACTAAGGAGATGGATCAGCAGTTAAAAATGCTTGTTGCAAAATCTGAAACCAGAGACTGATCCTTGGAACACTGGAAAGAGAGAATTGATTCCCACAAATATTCCTTTGATCTTCACACAATGGTAACCATATGTTCCCCCACACACAATAAGTTTAAAATATCGTTGGCAGTCAGGAAAGATTGTATTCACCTATTTTATAAAGAACAAAGTATAGATATAGAGAATGCCTAGGCCATGATCCCTTGCTCTGGATCCTTTCGAAGGCGCTTCCCTCAAGTTGATAAGAACTAGGAAACCACGGGGAGTCATCATGCCGAGTGAACTGATCTCACTCAGTCACACCAATATCTATCAGGGGTGGCCTCTCAATGCTTACTCCTTCTTCCATGGTGTTACTTCCTCTGCCTGGACATCTTGACAGTGTATTTTACAGCTCTAACATTTGGCTACACATGGTGATATAAATGCACACTAGTCTTCTCCAGCGAAGAAGAACTTCAGTAAAGATCTGCCACACTCCAAACTCCTCTTAAATAGAACTTTGAAATACTTACGGAGCACTGTTTACTCGGCCCTAGGATGGGTGTTCAGGAAGACTTTGAAAACCCTGAGCATGTAATCCCTATTCCCAACCATAGTGGGAGACCACAGGAACACGTGTAAAACCATTAGAGGGCAAGCATGACATTATGTAATTAAGGGTTTAATTATGTAGACGAAATTATATGGGATTTAAATGGTAGAAGATTGATGGCTGTGAAGGGATGAAGGATCACTTCCTGGGAGAAATGTGCAGAGGCAGAAAAGAACTAACAAGATGACTGGACAATGTTCCTTACCCAAGGCAGCTTCTGTGAGATTTCTAGGTGACATGTCCCCCTATCCTTCCCAGGACTGAGAGGACCTGGTGCCCACATATTATAGACAAGCACTATGGCATCTAGTTTACAGGGAAATGTATAGCTGCAGGGTTTCATCTCGGTCTTGGAGGAAAGGTCATCTGATGTTACACATTCTCCTTTTGTGATGTGCATAGTCGTCCATAAGCCAGAATGCCATTGATTTACTTATAATTACTAAAAAGACCTTGTATTCAAGTATTTTCCACTAGAAAAATCAGAACAGCTGTATGTTAACAGGAAGGCAAAGGCTCTAGGGGAGCCAGTATTGAACAGTTATAGATGTGAGTGGTAATTCTAAAATTAATTTGGAAATATTTTGAAACTTTTATTTCTTTTCAGTTTATCATCATGTAATCAAGTACAGTGAGTATCTTATAGAGTATGACACTGGTCGCAAATTAGGTGTGTCCAGAACTGTGATGTGGTCCTTTCAGCATTGTTGCTAGGTCTTCAGTATTATGAATGAGATGCTGCTATTAACAGAAAACACAGCAGTGATGTTGTGCTGCTTTAGTATCTATATATCTGAGCATCACTACCTGCACCTGAGCATCATTACCTGCACATGAGCATCACTAACTGCACATGAGCATCACTACCTGCACCTGAGCATCACTACCTGCACCTGAGCATCACTACCTGCACCTGAGCATCACTACCTGCACATGAGCATCACTA
>NC_034590.1:160993542-161012596 GCF_900095145.1 Mus pahari | reverse complement strand
CTGCACCTGAGCATCACTACCTGCACCTGAGCATCACTACCTGCACCTGAGCATCACTACCTGCACCTGAGCATCACTATCTGCACCTGAGCATCATTACCTGCACATGAGCAACAGGAGTTGAGTAAGCAAAATGTCAAGGCAGAAAGTAAAGAGTTTTTATTTCCTAATAAATCATTGCATCTGCATATTATATATATACATTCATATATATGCATAGAGAGTGATGTTTGTATTTACATATTGTATAAAGTATCTTTCACCTGTACTTAAAGCTGATTTTCCTGTAATTATGGGTGAATGTATACCACTTTCTTTTATCTCTTAGATAATGGTGTCTCGGCCCAAATAAAGAAATATTTGGATTGTCAAGCTTAATATAAGAGAATCAGTCCCTCATAAAGAATTAGGTTGGGTATGTAAAATAGTTTTCTCCAGTAACCTTTACTATCTTTGACCACAAGGTGGCAATCTCTAGATATGTGTAAATTCAAGACTTTTTTTTTTCTTTTATAATAATGCTTCAAACTAAAATCCTTCCCAGATCAGCCTCCATGGTTAACAGCCCTCCTAAGAAGCCCTGTGAGCTTACAGATGCATCTTGGAAAACAGAGTGGTCAATTTGTCACATAGATCACTAACGAGGCGTCACTGTGTGTATTCTAAGTGTGGAAACGTTCTCAATTCTGGTTCAGTCAATTTAGGTCTAATTGTGTTCTCAGGTATGTCAAGAGAGCAGATTGTTCACAGAAAGTCCGATTAGTCTCAAAGTTCAGCTCCTCTGTGGATGATAGCTTCCTAGAAATCCCATACCACGTCCTGGAGGGTGTTTGTGCACAAATAAGTTTGCAAGCATCCTGACTGTTGTGACTATATCTCTCAAACTGATCCTGACTTAAATAATTACAAATAGTCTACTCATAACATTAGGTACATTTTCCCCAAGACCCTGCTCCAATTTCTAGAGAAGAAACACATATTTAAAGGCAGACACGACCTATCTCATATCCAAGTGTGTGCAGCGTCAGCCAGACAGCACAACGCTCAGTATCCAAGTTCAATACTGACCCTGGGAACTTTCTATTCATGGGAGAGGGGATGATAGAAAGTTATTCTTCTGGTACCTGGGTCTTAGAAACTATTAACTTAACAGCTTTTCCTGCTGCCTTTGTAGCTGTCTCGGACAAGTGAAACGCCTTTGGACAAGACATTTCCATTGAACTCTCAAAAACACAGTTTCATAAAGTCTTCGGGTTCTTCTAAAGGAATTTTGTAAATTCTCTTTTTGTCCAGGGTAATGTTTTCTCAGGCTTCAATCCCTTTAGTGATCGCATACCAGCTACCCTGCATGTCAGATATTTACATCACTATTCACAACAGTAGCAAAATTACAGTTTTAAAGTAGCAAAAAAAAATTTATAGCTGCAGAGTCAGCACAATATGAGGTACTGTATTAAAGGACGATAGCATTAGGAGGGTAGAGAAGTAGAAAAGTGGGGTTTTGCTTTTTGTTTTTATGAAGGTAAGTGTATATGTACATACATACACATATATGTGTGCACACATATGCACATACACATATATACACATACATGTGTGCACACATACATACACACATTATAATACACTGGCAAAGTGGATGAAATTCTTTAAAGAGACCTGCTGAGATTCTCTACCTCTCTCTCATCTGCTATGTTCATAATAGAGAAATAACTGATGGTCACTGTGGCAGGCGGGTGTAAGGTAGAGTAGATGATTGCATATTCTGCCTTTTATTTAAGTACAGATAAAGCTGCAATAAAGTCTTATATTAATATGGATGACACAGCTCAGTCGTATTTTAAAACATTCCCGCAGCATGTGGAGCCACTGATTAAAATGTCCATGCAGAGCCCTTGTGTAAAACAAATGAGCTGAATCCAAAAGAGGAGGAGCCTATGTGCTTCCCAGATAGAGATGAGGATGGAAATGAGAGGTGAATGACAAGGCCTGGCAAAAACATTAAATAAGTTAAACAATTAACTTAAAAATATAGCACGCAGAGAAGCAGCCAATGAAATGCTCAATCAGTTGTCCCCCCAACCCCCATTATTAGTGTAGAAACGATGGCTGTGAGGGATTATGGGCTTGTAAAGCTGAGGAGATGCAATCAAAGGGGTGGGAATTCAATGGGGAGCAACTTTAGTGCACATGATATTGTGAAAGGCATTACAGCCCCGGCATAAATAATCGAAATGCAAGTACACCTGATAGACATTTGCAGGCAGTAATGTGAGTGGAGAGTAAACAGAGGAACTTGATTTGATTTCAAATGAGGAGCGAATCTGATAAAATAAAACAGAGACCAAGATGGAAAGGTCAAATTGGAGAACACGGGATATACTCAGAAAGAAATGAGAATGGAGAGATGGAGCTGAGAGAGGAATAAAGACACAACCACCTAGGAGGGAAATGCATTACACTCCCACCCCCTGCTGTGCATAAGAAATGCATGCCACATGATCTCAGGGGGTAAGGAACAACAGCATGATACACAGCTGTCCTTTACCAAGGACCTCACACTCTCCTCAGGGAGAAAAGGCAGATGCATATTAAAGAGTTAGATTTAATACAGATACTAACAAGACAAGACAACACAACAAAACACCAGGAAAAACTACCAAGATGGATCTAATTATTGTAACTAATGATCTGCACAGGCATGAGAAGGAAGAAAATAATTCACCTCTACTTCTTAGACGAAGATTGATCTTTATACATATATTTGACTTCTGAAAATAAGATGTGGATTAACATGATTTGGAGTAAAATGACATGGACGTAGAAGTGAATTAGTCTTAGCAACTGTAGTTTTCCAAAATGTAAGCTTCAGTCTTTGAGCTCAGAGTTGAAGGATACAGCAGCTTTGTTTAATGGCTCAGCCAATTAATCTCTCCAAGTCTTTTACTTGTAAATGTTGTTTGCTGATTAACAAACAAGAAAGCCACTGCAGGACAAAAGCAATCTTTACCCATTAATGAATTTAGTTTAAATACCAAAGTATTTTAAATTGATCTTTGGATCCCATGTTAAAAAAAAAAAAATCAATCATTAGATTGAAAAATAACTCTCTCCCACGGCCATTTGATATGTAAAATAACTTGTGACACTTAAAAACCTTTATAAAATTTTCATATAAATTATTCCTTCAAATAATTTTTTTATTAATTTAGGCTGTGGAAATTTTGTTTTTCTATGACATAATTATTTAAGGCTCATTTATTTAAGAATTTCTAAGAGCTTGCACAGTAGTGATGATATTGATGACGATGATGATGGTGGTGGTGTTAATGATAGTGATGATGGCGGTGATGATTCTTCTGAGTACCAACATCATACATTTTAGTTGATTAATTTACCAATTTAAAAGGGCCATTTGAACTATGACATCCTTAAGTTCTGAAACTGTCTGTCAAACGATTTGAACTTCCCCAAATCTAAATAATTCCAAAATCATTGCTCTTTTTTTCTAGATAATATAACATCTTTAGAAAACCATAAGGGTTTAAAATGTTCACTTACTAGAAATTCAAAACTTGCTACAAGATTTTATAAAAACTTAAATAAAAGTTAGAATTAGGTTTTCTTCCCGGGTCCCTGACTATCTTCATAAAAGAATTCTGTTTGGTGCCTTGTGATTTGCTGCTTGTCATAAAGGGGCTTCCTTGGTTTTCTTGTCCTTTTAATGGCTATAACTTTTGATCTTGAGCCAATAGTCAAGAACAATATTTGAAAAAAAATGCACAGTACAGAATTCGCAAAGAATTAATAAAGGTGAGAAAAGTTCCGTGAGAAGCTGAGCACTTGCAGTCTCTATCCATCACTGACTCTTCCCCAAATCACACTCGTTTTCTCCCATGCCCTGCAGTATATCTTGGCCTAGATGCTGGAGAGGCTGTCACCAAAGATGTCCCCCTTTCCAATTTGTTTCAGATACCAGTATCATCAAACCACATTTACCTCATTTAAAGTGACCGTGACAGTAAAAATAATTAATTGACTCAAACAAATAAAATCTCTAAAAGTCAGATTTGCTTTCACAGGACTCCTGCCTCCCAGGTTGCTGTGAATTCCAAAGACCTGATAGTTCTCCACCAGACTGTCTGGCTTTCCAATTGTATCAGTGTCATTTCTGGGGTGATTCACCTCCCTGCCTCAAGATGACTCCTGGACGCTCACTCACATTTATATGTGACATGAGAGAAGCAACGTGCTCACTCAAGATCATTTCATAAAAATTAAGAATCACACAGATTTGATCAGCTATGTTCCATGTCTATGCCTGTGACAATCGTGGTGACACAATAAATTGAAGAATACTGATGGGATTGGATTTGGTTGTGGAATTTTTCCCTAAACCTGGTAATAGAATCATCTCATTTGCATACAGGTATTACTGCTTTAGCACTCATAACTGTGTGTAACACACTGAGGCTCTCTCCCTCTCCTTCTCCCTCTCCTCCCACCCACCCCCCACAGGCTGCTATTAGCGCTCCTCTTCCATGAGAGGAGCATCTATCTCACGAGGTTCTTCCTCTTAGTGTTTACCAAGGACAATATCCACTGTGCACAGTACCCCAAAGCAAACCTTGCTCTCCCTTGGCGCCCAGTGTTAATCCTCCCTTTGCACCTTTAGATATGTGTGGGTAGGGAAGCTAGGAGAGACTCCTATATATACAGGATGAAAAGGTCAAGAACCCCTCTGTCTGAGATTTGATGTTCACTGAAATAGTTATTGTCTCTCAGTCACTGCACAGAGCCTTAAACATAATTTTTAAAATCAATATAGGCTCAAATCCATTTTATTTTAGCAAACAAACTACATAACACATGGGCCCTTCTGACATCTACGAGGCTCAGCGATGAAACACAACGGGCATTCTGTTGCTGTCAGCCAATGCACAGCACCAAAAAGATGCTGGAAGAGTCTTGATTCACTGGCCATCAGCTATCATGTATTTAAGATGTGGGTTTCAACAGCCACCAAATACCTAAGATTAAAGAAGAAACAGACTTTTAAAATAGTGAGCAGAGTTTGAAGAAAGTCATCACAAACATTTTAGGAAGTATGTTTGCGAATAAGATGACAGACTTCAGATGTAGATAATGAAGGCCAGAGGCAGAGGTAGAATCAAGGAAATGGAAGCATTTGACAAAATGCTGTGTGGTAACCAACCAATATCTGATTGGATATAAGGTCACACCACAAGATGGAACCTGTACTCCACACTGTTTGGGCAACCAAGAATCAGAGAATAAATAGCCCAGGGTTCTAGGGTAAAACCAAATATTTCTTTAAAAAACGAACAAACAAACAAAATTAAAAAAAAAACCAACAACCTCAGTGCTCAGAGATCCCTGCCTTGTTCATCCATCATCAGGGGCTTCCTCCTGCATCAGACGGGAACAAATACAGAGACCCACAGCCAGACACTAGGAAGAGAGCAAGAGACTTTGGAACACTCCTCACTAAATCGGATGTCTCCATTAAATAGTTCCTATCAGGGATGAGAGAAACCTGTTGAAGCATGAGCAGAAGGAGGACATCAAGAACAAGGCCCTCTAAATCAACATTACTAAAGCGCATATGAACTCAAGGAGACCAGTATGCCCAGCACCTGTCCAGAGCTCCACTAGGAGCTCTGTGTATCTATTATGATTTTTATTAGTTTAGTATTCGAATGGGATTCTTGAGTGTGAAACACAGTGGGTCTCTGATTCTTGTGTTTTCTCTTGGGCTCCTCCTTCTATTCATTTGAGCTGTCCAATTCCAATTCATTTTATTTTATTTTACTTTATTTTATTTTATGATTTTCCCCTTAGAAGCCTGTTTGTTTCTTAGTGACAGCCAGAAAGGAAGGAGATTCTCATGGGAGGGCAGGTGGGGAGAAATTGGGAGGAATAGAGAGGCAGGAAATTGTAAACAGGATATATTATATGAGAAAAAATATTTTCAGAGATATAAATATTTTCATAAAAAAATACTTTCAATAAACTGCCATGGGTTTTCCCAGTGTAAATGCCACCCCACCCTCCAATAATGGAATGTTGAGTTTGTGTTGTATAGCACAAATCGGAAGGAAAAATGCACAAATCTAGGAGAAAGAAATAGGTCAGCAATCATTCCAGCCTTGCTCTATAGCTGTGAATGTGGTTTTTAAATATCTAATTGAATACACGACAAAAGACATTCCTGCAAATAACTAGCAATTGAAAACATATCACTGCTGTGCAGAAACCAAGGCTCCGATGTAACTTAATGCTGAGACATAGGAGCTAACAAACAGAGTGAAGGTTAGAAAAACCCAGAAATAATTCAGGGCATTGGGAAATGGCTAGGGAAGTCTTCACTCTCCACACATTTGATGGGAAGCTTTCGCATTTGATCTTATCTGATTTGTTTTGGTGGTGGTGTTTGGTTGGTTGGTTGTTTTTTTTGTTTGTTTTCTGTTTTATATAAGAAATAATGTATAATGGATACTCGCTTGAATGCCATTCATGATAATATCAGGTTTTGGTAGCCAATTAAATGCAAACAGAAAAGATAATGAGAGAAATAGTTTGAGCTGGTGGTTGGTAGCTTGTATTACTTGATGGCATATTTATACACATAAGTCTGAGGCCTTACTTCATTACTCGATTTGTACCCAGTACTTGATAACACAGGTATGGTGTAGTGACATCATTCAATGAGTTATTGCATGTAACATTACAGAGAAAGTGCCACACCATAAAGGCGTTGAGTTATATTTAATATTTGGATTATTTTGGAGCACTATTTACTAATATTGTTAAACTAAAGTATTTAGGAGCAAAAAAACATCAGATTATTCTTTTGAACTCCAGGGACACATTTAAGCTATATGTGAAAAGTGATCAGGTTATTCATTTCAGCATACTTCAAAGAAAAACATTTTAGCGATGAAGAGTCCAGACAGAAAGTTCTCACCAGGTTCAGCCTGAGGTCATGCTGACCATATATATCCAAAGAGATCTTTAAGCATTTAATTCAGAGTTGAACCAAATAACTCAGTGAGAAAGCAAAAGTTTTGGAGGAAATCATTTTCTCCTTAACCTATAGCAAATATTTTCTTGGAAGTTTGGAAATAAGCAAGGAACTTTCGGAACATTTGAGAAGCATATCTAATATGAGAAAGGCACAAGCAAGGGGACTGTCTCTAGGTCCCAGGATTGCTGAATTGTTGGATTAATTTCTTTGGTATGTTTGGAAATAATTTTCTCACCAAAATGAGGTGGGGGAGAGGAGTGTGGTTGATGCCTTTGAGTTGTTTGTGGTGTGTATTTATGTGGTGTGTGTGTGTATGTGTGTGTGGTGTCTGTGTTTTGTTAAACTGAGCAACAAAAGAAATAATATGCTAGTAAGGGGAAGTTGAATCAAAAGTTGGTATTATAGACATGTTCTAAGGCTGGATGAGATTTCACATATTAAAGGCATAACCTGAAACATTTGTTACTCTTCTCTTCATAGAAAATTTCATCTCATAGTTTCAGATACAGGTAGTGGGAAGTAGAAAGTCTCAAATACTCTAACTTGACAGTTAATAACCTGGAGTTCTGAAAGCCACTTGTCCTAAAGCAACAGTGTAGGCCTACTCCTTTCCTTTGTACCTATGTTGGAAACAACTTTGTTCAATGCCCAAATATTAAAAGACTGTTCTCCCCTAAACAGCATGAGCACCCAGTAATTGAGGTTAGGTTTTTGTAAATTTAAAACAAAAACAAAAACAAACAAAAAAACAAACAAACAAACAAAAAACAACAACAACAAAAAACAATGAGGTTACTGAAACTTAGTAAAAGTTCTTCCTACATAGGAGGTTTCCATACAGATCTCTGTTATTTGTTGGCTACCAGATTCCAGAGAAGGGACTACGGAATTCTAGTAGCATTAAATGTCAAGGCATAGCCAACAGGGCAGGAGAAGTTCAGAAACGTGGTGCATTCAGCGCTCCCTGCCAGAAAGCATGAATTTCTGATACACATGATGGAGATGAATCTTACTCACAAATGACTTGAGCTAAGTGAGGAAAAGGTGTTTGCTATCAGGGGAGCAGCTTCTACACAGGGACTGGGTCAGACACGAACTGGCAGAGTCTGGGTTCCTATTGGGCCTATTGACTCTGGGGTGTCAAAAGCCCTTCAGGTTTCCTCAGGTGATTAAAATGTCTCAGAATCTTGTTCTTGCTTAGTCATCAGGCCCACAGTCCCAGAAGTCTCAGCCATTGAACTAAGAAAAACTACTACTGGGTAAGTCAACTTTTTCCTCTTTTGTAGCCCTATTAATACAACATCCTATATTATGCCACCCCAACCATACATTATAATAGTTATTATTCCAAATGTTATAGGTCATTAAATAGCTTGCCACATATTCAGCCTTTCTTCTTTTTCTTATCTTCCTTTGTTCTTATGGGTTAAAATTACACATTTTATTTTCATAATTCAGCACAGTTTTTCCACCAGCTCTCAACTATGTGCTGTTATTGTGAAGCATATTAATATCAAGTTTCTGAGTTTCATATGCTGAAGGTAAATAATGCAATTTTATACATATTGTATTACATAATTACTTTTTAATCAAGAGGAGAAATGGAATGAATGTGCATTAATATTACCTTATAATTACCTAATTACCTTTACGAGTGCTCACAATTTTTCATATAAATTAAAGCCAATGTCTGGATCCCTTGATTTCAACCCAAAGAAATGGCTTTAGTATTTCTTGCAAGATTGACCTGGAAGCAACGAATTCTCATTATTTGTCACATGAGACTACATTCATTGCACCTTCAGTTTGCATGAATAGTTACTATGTACAATATTCTTGGTTAGTATAATCTATATTTTCAAAAATTTTTACTCTATCACATATCAATTTAAATAACATCATCAGTTTATGATTTTCTGAGTTGTACTTCTTAGATATCAGCATGCATTGTGCAGGAATCATAGTCTGAATTTGGAATTTTGCTGTTTTTCTGAACAACCATTATGGAATGTGATTGTCACATTACATACGGAGCAGTGGCAGTGAGCCCCAGCTCTTTGCCTCATGGCCATGAGAGTAAGCATGCCAATATACATGGACTTGTTGCTAAGCTGCAGTGTTTACCAGGGGATGTGAATTTCGTGCATTTTAAATTTAAGAGTATTTCCCATTTACTCTCAGTTCATCAGAACTCCATTTAATCATAAATCAAGGAATATCTACAGCTTATTGAGTTTCCTTGATTAATTTTATAAATCAGTGGTTGAACTTTTCACTCCTAAATTTCCATCTGGGTCTAATTGAATTTAATCTCTATCTCTTTACCATTATTTTTTTCTGTTTGATGAAATATTGTCACCATGGCTTCTTTTTATAGATTTAAGTCAAGTTCTTGTTAGCTAGTTAAACGTCTCTCTATAATGAATGCTTTGAACTTTTATTCACTTCCAAGTCTGACATGTGATGTCTCTCATAGGCAGATCTTTTTTTTGTTGTTTCCTTATTAGTCTCGTATGTAAGTGACAAATTCCTGATTTTTTTTTTTTTCTCATTTGTCCTAAGTTTTCATCCAAGTCAGCACGGTAGGTAAAGTATTGTAGAAATTCATCCTTTTAACCCTTTGAAACCTGTGCCTTATGAGTTGATTTGATGTCTTGTCTGAACTCATTGAGGAAACATATTCTCCCTAGTGTGAGGCTGCTGATGGTGTGCCCCAGGATGTGTAGCTCAAGCGTTGAGGATTGTCTGCTTCTGTTGCTACATCCAGCTACTAATTGTAGCACTATTTTTTTTTTATTTTTCTTTAAATAGAACCCTGAAAAATAATGTGTCATATATGGACCTCCCCTCCCCTCCCCTCCCCTCCCCTCCCNTGGTTGCTGGGATTTGAACTCCAGACCTTCGGAAGAGCAGTCGGGTGCTCTTACCCACTGAGCCATCTCACCAGCCCGCTTTTCAGTTTATCTTAGCAATACAAAGTAACAGAGTCTGCTCCAATGAGCGCCTGTGTCATAAAAGGAGGCAATCGTGAGCTCCGGGAGGGTGGGGAACTGGGCTATATGAGTGGGAAATGGACTTCCTCCAAGTCTTCAGCCACGGGACTGCTTAGCTCTATGCCGATTCTCTACTGCTCTTATTATGAAGTGATGATCACTGCTCCCCACAAGGCCAAGATTGAATGAGGTATCTTATGACGTTTCTCTATATCTTAAAAAAAATTGATTTGTTTGTTGAATGTGTATGTGTCTGAGTATGTTCATGTGCGCCACGTGTGTGCAGTGTCCTCTGAGATCAGAAGAGGGCGGCAGTTCCCGTAGAACTGGACTTAAAGGCAGTTGTGAACCGTCATGTGGGTGCTTGGAACCGGATCTGGGTTGATACTGGCCATTGCCTTCTGCTGCTGAGCTACCTCTCCAGCCCCTGCATCCTGTGTTTTAAGCCAGGGTCTCTCCCTGGAGCTTGCTGATTCTTCTAGACTGCCTTGACACAGACACCCCTTCCCCCAGGGAGCTCCTGCCTCAGCTTCCTCGGCATTGAGATCTCAGGCACCACAGCGCTACACTCTGCTGTCACGTGGTCAGTGGGACTCTGAACTCGGGACCTTATTCCTGCCGAGCAAGAAGCACTTTACCCACCGAGCCAGTTCCTGAGTCCCTTAACGATTGTCAGGAGTCTTTTCCTCTTCACACCAGCCATTCCCTTGTGAGACTCTGCTCAGCCCTCTTGGGTCTCCTTCTGTACATAAAATCTGGAGAGAGCCTTTTGTACCTCAGCGGGGCCACTGACTTGAGGGCCAGGCAGGCGATCCGGTCAGGCACTTTGGATGGAGATGGGACTGTCTTTTCCCTTTGGCAGGTTTCTCTAAAAACCATGCCTTTAATCTTCGGAGTGCCCCCGACTGGGAGAGCAGCAGCAGGAGCAGGTGGGAGGCTCGAAGAACCTTCTAGAACTGCCATTCAATCTCCATTTTTAAAATAGGCCTTCACCTTCCACTGTGCCTGGTGTTTTCAAGCACGGAAGTTTCGCGATCCCTCTCCCCAGGATGAACGAAACTTCTAAGAGAGAAGAAGCAGACAGTTGTTCGGGGGCTGAGGATTCTATCTCCTTACCCTCATCCTCAACTCCTCCCTCCTCCCCTCCCTCCTCCCTTCCTTCTCCCACTTCTTCCTTCCTCCCTTTCCCTTCCTCCTCCTTCCTCTCATTTTCCTTTTCTTCTTCTCTTTTCCCTTCTTTCTCTTTCTCCTCCTCCTATTCCTCTCTCTCTCTCTCTCTCTCTCTCTCTCTCTCTCTCTTTCTCTCTCTTTATCTTTCTCTGTCCTCCCTCGCCTCCCCTCCCCTCCCCTCCTCTCCCCTCTCCTCTTTTCCTTTTTGTAATGGAAGTCAGATCATCAGTTCTCTCTCATGAGGAACTCTTCCTCTTGAACTATGAGCTAAAATAAATTCTTCCATATGTCTCTTTTGGTCACAGAGAGTAACTAATGTATGCAACAAGTATCATAATTACATGGAGGGTTGTTTTATAAATTAATTATTGACCCTCCCCAGAATCTATGATTTTTTTTTTAAATCTCATCTTTAGAATGTTTTGTGAGGCTGATATACTTGAATACTTCATTTGGAAACTTACTACTAGATTTTATATCTCTGTCCTGAAGTTCAGGCTATATTTTCAAATTTATCTTTTAGATAACAAGGCTTTGTTCTTGAACTATGTCTGGTTTACCATTACCATTTTCTGTTTTAAGTTTCAATATCTACAAATTCTAGAAATTCTATTTCTGTTAAATCTACCATTTGTCTCTGAATTGTGTGGTTCTTATCTTTGGATCCTTGCTTACATTATTTTAGCACACTTCTATTTTAATTACTCTTTCAGAACACCCAAGCACATCAAGCTCTTGGGTGGCAAATTTTTTCATGTGGTTTAGCATCATTATCAGTGGTCTCACTTCCCTGTGTGTTTTGTCATTGTTCTTTCCTTTTTTATCTTTGTATAAAATTATCCTTGGAAAAAGTATTTGTCCATAAGAGTTTTGTATGTTCTGCATTAGAATTACTTCTTTATAATAATGGAATCTGGATTATTATATTTGCTAAGAGCTTCAACTTCAGCTTATTTCAATAAGACCTTACCACATAATTCATACACAATATGCAAGTTGATGTAAGTGTACAGAATTTATTATTTATATGAATTATAATAATTTTATGCTCCCTTTCCTGATAAATAGCAAATGAAAAGTTTACTAGATCTCTTTTTATTGAATAGAGGGTATATGTATGTACATGTTACAAATGTTTGTGTGTGTAACTGTGTATGTATCAGTGTATGTGAATCTATATCTTTGTATGTATACATATGTGTATATATGTGCATGCCTTTGTGTGTGGTTGAGTATATCTTTCATTATTTACTTACTATGTAAAGTCATGTTTTTAAAGCCAAAGCATAACATGTAGACCACTAAATCATGTTAAACTGCATTGCTAGAGTGCTATCTTATTGGATTGCTGATCATTCTCAGAATTCTCTTGTTTTGTTGTCTTGAGATTCTCTTGCTATTGTCTTTTAAAAATGGAATTAATTAACAATAAAGTTACACTTATTAATTTTGTGTATGAAATATTAGGAAGTATATATAATCTGAGTATACTAACTCATGAAAATATGTGTGACAGGAAAATGAAATCACAAAATGGTTAAGAACATAGCATTAATCATAATATAAACTTATGGTATGTTTGTGTATTATATTTGCATATTTAATATATATAATAGATTTACATGTGTGTGATACATATGCACACATCTAGTATTACATAAGTAGATGGTATTGTTACTATTTCAGAAATAAATGCCCTGTACTTGAACTCTATGTATTTTGGTTATAGTAAACATTCTCTATTTACTTGTATTTTTATTAGAAAAATAATCAACTCCAAATTTTTCTCTTTCCTGAAGGCCAAACAAGAATTAACTTGTGTATTAATTTTAAAGTACAATGGAATTGACATACAATTATCTGAAAAGTTTGGGCTCTGGTGCCAATATGATGGACAGTTTCCCATTTCTCCAACAATAATTTGTACACTGGCAAATGGTACCCATGCTGCCTTATTTAATGATATATTTTGGCATAAGGTTGGTATTCAATAAATCACTGTTGTAGACTTACATGATCCTATTTTGTTATCCTAGACCAAGGTCTTGGCTGTGGTTTCTAGAATCAGCAGATAACTCTCCATATATCTGCGAATAGGAAAATTCTTAGCCCTTTAATCTTTCCTCTTAACTGCAACCCAAATATTAAGATCTACTTCCTCTAAGAATTAGAGGGAATGGCAAGGATGATCTCACTCTGTAGGACTGTGGTTATCTGTGAAATTTACCGCCACTACAGCATTTATTTACTGAGATTTATATGCATTATAGTTCAGCAAATGCCTTGCACATTAAAATTAATAAATATCCCATTGTTTAAGTGTCAAGTAGTTAGATAATTGTTTTAACAAACCCATAAAAAGGTGAATTTTATGCACAGAGATTGATTAATTTGCTAATTACTGAGCTCATGACCAGAGCTGGTGACAGGATAAGAGCCAGTACTGTAAAATATTCCCTCGGAGCCACAGGCATCCTAATGTTCCTTGTCTTTGCCTCATAGGCAGATGAGCAAAGACCTGCCTGGAGGAAAATCTGCTTTACTCTGATGTTCTCTGAATTTTTGGTTAGAAGGCCATATGTAGACTTTGATCAAGGAAAATTTTCTATAGCATTTTAGAAGATTTTTAATGAGTATGTCTATAATGTAATCATTTCTACTTTAATAAGTTGTTCAATGGAACGTGAGGCAAGGCTTGATCAGACATTGTCAGTTATCCACTAACTTAAAATCAAAGCTTTCAGATCTCTGGTATTCTTTAATTGAAAGGGTTTTCCTTCCCAGTCTGTCCATCAAGTATACCAGCACCTCAGGGATAACATCCTCTTTATTCCTCGTGAAATTTAAACAGTGTTTCTTAGAGTAGCATAGCCTCTAGAAAACACTAAATGCATTACAGGGCTATGACTTACTGTAATAATTAACAAGTCAGTGTCTGAATTTAGACTATATTCTGTTGGTGACCAAGGTTGACAAGTATTGCTCAGTAATTGCTGTGGTGCTGGTGCAAAGCTTACTTGCTGTGTGTTTGTTAAAGGAATGCTTGATACCGCTCTCCAGTTTGGTGGTCATCACAATGGCATCGGACAGGATATCAGGTGAATTCAAATTAATAAAGGTAGAAAGGAAATATTGTGTAGTAGTTGATAAAACGTGAAAACTTAAATAGCCAAAGGAAACTAAATCCCCATGGAAACACTCATATGCATTTTGTAATTTAAAATACTAAGTGCCCTGCTAGAGACTGAACACTGCAACACTCAATGTGTAATTTTCTAGTAATTTGGTTTTTCTTTCTTCAGTTTTCCTTCAAGGAGTGACAGAGTGAAAAGTAAATGTGCTATATTAAAATTTGTCTCTTTTAATCAGTTAATGATACTGAATTATCCCCCTTTATTAAAGCAAAGCCCATATTTAGTCATATCTTCTCTTCTGCTTTCTGGTTGCCATGACTAAAAGTTCTAGGGACATGAGAAAGGCTAGGGTGTGTGGGTGAGTGGTACAGAAAAGAATCAATATCAGTAGACCGTGGAAGTCTTTGCTGGGGTCAGGCACACATCCTTCAGTTTCATTGCTTTTCAGTTACTGTGGGGAATTGGGCTATGCACAGACAGGCTGGTCTCCAGTTGTGCTGAGGTCTGAACCCCAAAGGGTGAGAATTCACCTACATGACACTGTAGGCGTTCCCTTATGATCCTGGAACTCTGGCCCCTGCCTAAGTTACCACCCTCCACAGCCCCCACAAGAGAAGCATGGCTAGAAGTCACTAGGCAATGGCCCAAGTTTCTGATCTTCAGGCTAAACTCCTCCCCAATTACCTAGCAACAGTAAAGATCATAAAAGGGGCTGTTTAGCCCCGCCTCACTCTCTTACTTCTTACCCTCTTACCTCTTACTTCTCTCTCTCTTACTCCTCTTCTCTCCTTTCTCTCTCCTCTCTCCTGTCTTCTCCTCTCCTCTCTCTTGCTCTTATTCTCTAGCCTTCTCTCTCTCTCTCTCTCTCTCTCTCTCTCTCTCTCTCTCTCTCTCATACCTTCTTTCTTTCCCCCTGCATTTCTATAATAAAGTTCTAAAACCATAGACTGTCTCTGCTCATCAAGGCCCTCTGCACTTGGAGGATGGGACAGGCTTTCTCCTAATGAACCGTTTCTAATCTCCGGATGGAAGGCCTTCCTGTGCTCCAGTCATGACCCTCTGCACTCATTCTCGATGGTGTTGGGAACCTCTCTTCCCTCATCCCTCTCTCCTATAACCCTGGGGCTTTAGGAAAGTAGCTCCAGGGCTCCCAGGTAGGGCTGCCCCTTGGCCCTACCCCTGAAGAGGGAGTCAAAGGCTTGAATGCCCACCCGGTGCTGAGTGGAAAGCCTATGGCAGCCCTCCCATGCCTGACTGGCCAGAGCATAGGTAAAAACTCTGGGGAGGTGTGGGCCTTCTCCTTCCCCCTCTTCCCCAGGGCCTCCCTTTTTAGTTCGGAACAAGTTACCATTGATAATCTCAGTAAGCAATGTCTAACTCAGTGTTGCAGTCAATTCTCTTTGAATTGTGACACAATCCTGCCCCTTTTCTCATCACCATCATCAAAAAGATTACAGAAGTTTTATGACTCACCACGCCTGTGATCTTGAAGGATCAGAGTCAGGAATTTGTCCCCTACATCTTGACTCATTGGTATCACCGGTTTCTTTCTTGTTTTACTTTCTTTATTTCTTTGTTTTCGATTTCAGGAATTTTACAGGTCAGGACCACAGAGTAGTGGTGCATTTTTTCTTTCTTTTATTATTCTTTTTCTTTTCTGAAAGTAGATTCTTCTCTCATACAACGTATCCCAACTTTACTTTCTCCTCCCACCACTCTTCCCAGTTGCTCCCCACCTCCCCTCCTCTCCAGATCCATTCCCTTTCTGTCTCATTAGAAAAGAACAGGTTTCCAAGAGACAACAACCAAACATATGATAAGATGAAAGCAAAAGCTATCGAAGTTGGACACCGCAATACAATAGGAGGAATAGAGTCCCAAGCGCAGGCACAAGAGTCAAAGACACACTTATTCTCACAGTCAAGAGTCCCATAAAAATACTAAGCTACTACCTATAATACACAGAAAGGACATGATTCAGGCCCATGTGGGCCCTGTGTTTGCTACTTCAGTCTCTGTGAGCTCATATGCACCTTGATTAGTTGACTCAGTGGGCTGTGTTCTCTTGGAGACCACCACCCTCTCTGACTCTTACAACCATTTTGCTTCCTCTTTCATTGGATTTCCTGAGCTCTGAAGGGAAGGACATGGATGGAAATCTCCTATTTAGAATCTCTCTCCACATGTCTCCCTGCTGTGGGTCTCTGAATCTGTCCCCACCTGCTGGCGGAAGCCTCTCTGTTGGTAATCAGATAAGACGCTGGAGAGCTAATGTTTCTACATGATTTAGGAGAATTTAGGAATTTTGATACCCACATATTTCAGAGTATATTTCTTCAAAGTGGAAGGTCTTATGAATTGGGCAATAGAAGAAGAGAGTGGATGGGAAGAATGTTGCGTGATAATGGTATGCTTACTATTTAGTTATAGTTATGATTAATGATTAGTGAACGACCCAGTGTAATGTAAGCTTCTACCTCCAAATTTAACCCTTAATATAAACCTATTCATTAAGGAATCATTTTTGTCTACTATAAAGGTAAAAAATTGAAACAGGAGAACATCAATTTGCCAGTATAACCATACTTCAGGTGATGTGGATGGCAAACACAGTCAGTCTGATTCAGTGGGCCTATTTATAATCAACGATCTCCCCGACCTGTAGAGTTTCTAGCTTTCTCTATTTAAAAGCTAATGAGGAAGTACAGGAATAAGAGTATCAGAAACATCCTCATTTCTTTATTTTTTTTACTTTTTTATTTTTGAGAAAAATTCTCACTCTGTATCCGTAATTGACCTATAACTTACTCTGTCCACTACTACTATGGTTCTTGGTGTAGTAGCTCTCCCAGAAAAGACAGATCTACATGTTTTATTACTGTTTGGTAGTGTTTGATATTTTGGCAATGGTCATCATAACAAATATGAGGTGAGATCTTCTTGTGGCTCTGATTTGAATTTTCCTGATGGTTAGTGGTATGAAACATTTTTTATATAACTTCTGGTAACTTGCATATCTTCTTTAGAAAACACTGATTAGGGCTTTTTGCCCATTTTTTCTGAGGTCTATGTTAATTGTTGAGTTAAGTTCTTATATTTCATAGATATTAAAATATTGGATATTAAAATTTGTAGCTTACATTTTCATCTATTTTTAAGGTGCATCTTTTCATTAATTGATCACTTCCTTCATTATACCATTGCTTTCCATTTGACAAATCCTGATTGTTGCCCCACTGCCCATGCTTCTGGTGTCACATCCAAAAGTATCACTTTTAAAATCAATATCAAGTAAGTGGTCCTCAAGAACTGTTTCAGCAACTTTACATCTTAACCTCTTTTCAGATATGTTTAATTTATTTACGTCTGTTTTAGTGTGTGTGGAGGTTTGTGTGTGTGTGTTTGTGTGTGTGTGTTTGTGTGTGTATGTGTGTGTTTATGTATGTGTGTGTCTTTGTGTGTGTGTGTATGTAAGTATGTGTTTGTGTGTGTGTGTGTTTGTGTGTGTAGTGTTAATCTAGGCTGGCAGAAGGTGTTGGATCCACTGGATTTGGAGTTATAGGTGAGATCGAGTAGATCCAGCACCATCTTCTGGAGAATGAATTTTTTATTCTGGAAGAAGAGGAAGTGCTTTTACCCACTGAGCCATGTCTCTTTCCCCGAGGTATGGCCCAGGATATCCTCAAGCTGATGATTCTGTTGTGTATCCTGCTGGAGTACTCTACCACAGCTGGACATTTTAAACTTTTATGTTTAAGTTTTTGTATATTTTAAATTAATTTTCTATATGATATTTAAGAGGTCAATTTTGTTCTTATGCATGTGAACATTATTTATTGGAGACTATCCTTTTCCCATTATCTAACTCATAGTAAATGTATATTGTATTTATCATATTCAATATATTTATATATTAACTTGATTCTTATTCACTCATCATAAGTGCATGTGATGGTGAAAAGTTAAGAAAAGATTTCAACTAATATGTTTATATTAGGGAAAGGGAAAGTAAGCACTCCAGCCCATTTCACACCCCCAAACATACATGAACACACATACACACCCAACACACACTCCAATACATACACACACACACACACACATACCCAACACACACATACCCAATACATACACATCAATACACACACACACCCAGCACACACCCCAACACACATACACACCCTAACACATAAACACACACACACACACACACACTCACACACACGCACACATGCGCACACACAGTACAGCATTGGGCACTGACAAGAGCTTTTGTTCTAAACAAAAGCAACGGGTAGGTAGGCAAATGGCTCTGGAGAGAGTAGGATCTGGTTATTTATTAACTTCTCTTACTCTGCAGGATGACACAGAGACGTGCTTATCTTTCGAGGGAACTACCAGTTCCCACACCATGTCCAATGATTTCTCCTTTGATTAATCTCATTGTTGAATTATTAATGGTTCCTTCTTTCTTAATCTCACTGTTGAATTATCTGTCCATGGGAATTCAGTATATCTCAACTTGGAGGAATATGAGTTTAAGACATTCATTAAAAAAGTTCATGAACTTTTTCATGAACTTTTTTAACTATAGTTGAGTAATCCACTCTACTCTACCCAGAGGCTAACCACACCAATGTTCTGGATTCTCATATAAAAGACACACACACACACACACACACACGCACACACACACACACACACACACA
>NC_034590.1:160988665-160992687 GCF_900095145.1 Mus pahari | reverse complement strand
CTTCTTCTTCTTCTTCTTCTTCTTCTTCTTCTTCTTCTTCTTCTTCTTCTTCTTCTTCTTCTTCTTCTTCTTCTTCTTCTTCTTCTTCTTCTTCTTTCTTCTTCTTCTTCTTTCTTCTTCTTCTTCTTCTTCTTCTTCTTCTTCTTCTTCTTCTTCTTCTTCTTCTTCTTCTTCTTCTTCTTCTTCTTCTCTTCTTCTTCTTCTTCTTTTTCAGAAAGTAGCATTTCATGTTATGAAAATACCTTTTGACCTAGAAATAATAGGTTTGGAAAAATGAGTAGGGTCTTGACCTCTGAAAGGCTGCCCTTCCCCCAATGGATGTCTCATACCTATGTACATGTTGGCAGTACTAGTTGGACTCTGAAGTTTATTAATAGAAATAAAAGGAGAACATGAAGTTCAGAAGGACAAAGAGAGTGGAAGGGGAGCTAGAAAGAGATAATAGTAGTGGATATGATCAAAATGCCTGGTTTAAGCTGGGCATAGTGAGGAGATCTTTAATCTCAGCACTTCGGAGGCAGTGACATGTGGATTTCTCTGAATTCAGGGTCAGCATGATCTACCTTGGGGGTTCCAGGACAACAACAACAACAAAGACACAATAGAAAGAACAAACACCAAAACCAAAAAGTAATTACTTTACAAAAGAGCAAAAAATAAAAAAAGGAATTTTTTTTTAAGCTAGCAAAACAAAAAAACCCCACACACTGTGTCATTTAATGGATTGGAAATTTCCTCGCAAAATCCTTAATATTTGCAGCCTAAAATACTGGTATCATCCAGTCCATGCTTTCCTGAGCGTTCTCTAGAAGAATCAATCAGTGTCTATTGTATCTTGAAGTGGTCATTAGTATTCCTTGGAAGACCTTGAATGCCATCTGTATCTCTCTGACGTCTGCTCCATCAGCACATGGTCTTCTTTGTGTTTCTGTGTCTTTCTATGATCTTCTAGCAAATCTGCTAGTATTTGCCTGCAAGTTTCACTTTCTCAAGAAGAATGTATGCCACTGCATAAACATTTCATATCTAAATGTAGGTATACTTTTTAAATTTTGTTGTTGTTTTTTTTTTTATTTTTTTTATTAGATAGTTTCTTCATTTACATTTTAAATGCTATACCAAAAGTTCCCTATACCCTCACCCCACCCAGCTCCCCTACCCACTTACCCCCACTCCTTGGCCCTGGTGTTCCCCTGTACTGGGGCATATAAAGCTTGCAAGACCAAGGGGCTTCTCTTCCCAATGATGGCCTTTCAGCAAAATCTTGCTGGCATATGCAATAGTGTCTGCGTTTGGTGGCTAATTATGGGAAGGACCCCTGGGTGGGGCAGTCTCTGGATGGTCCATCCTTTCATCTTAGCTTCAAATTTTGTCTCTATAACTCCTTCCATAGGTATTTTGTTCCCTATTCTAGGGAGGAAGGAAGTATCCACACGTTGGTCTTCCTTTTTCTTGATTTTCTTGTGTTTTGGAAATTGTATCTTGTGACTACACTTATAAGGAACAGAAGTGAGGATTTGGGATGGAGGGATGTCTCAGTGGTTAAGAGCACTGAGTACTCTTCCAGAGGTCCTGAGTTCAATTCTCAGCAACCACATGATGGTTCACAACAATCTAATGGGATCTGATGCCCTCTTATGATGTGTCTGAGGAGACTGACAGTGTACTCACATACATAAAATAAATAAAATATTTTTTAAAAGGGAGGATTTTAGTCACTTTTTATAAACATAACTTATAACACTGATTTCCCAATTTCCTGCTTCCTCTTGGTTCTTAAAAGTTATGTTTAGGTTAGTTCTCTAGACAGATTGTTATACTTTACAATGGATATAAAACAGGCTAACATAACTCTCCTTCCACCTAACCCAAAGGATTTTAAATAAATTACTTGATAGAGCAAAATCTTCCATTGCCACATAGTTCCCCAAGGCAATTCTTTGAGCAAATATGAGATCTATTCATTAAACAAGTACTGACAGCTTGGAGAGGTTCATTATGTATAAAACCACTCTAGTGAAGAAAGAAAGAAAGTGAATTCGACCACCTTAAGGTATACAGAATTTTGAGAGGATGAGATTCTGTCATGCTTCCTAAAAGGGCACATGGTGGAAATTCTTAATGGTTGTTAGCCAAGCCAGTCTTTTCAAAGTCTCAGCATGATTTGAAGGGACCTGAGAAATATCTCTCATTCACTATACCAGTGTTCATTTATTTATAATTTTCTTTTTCAAAATATAGTATAAATGAGATAAGGTTCAGATAGTAAGCTACAATAGATGTAAACAAGGAAGAAAAATTAAGTCATGTAGACAATAACGTTTAGCCAAAACACCCTCCTGAACAAGCACTGCACACGTGATTTTGGTGTCCTATAATTACGTGAAATTTTCATGCTTTAAACTTGCAGTGTTGTAGTACAACTCAAATATCTTCCAGCTATTTGGATTTCGGTGCAAGTATTTATGGTCTAAGGAATGTGATTAAATTGAGAGATGTTGATGGTTTCTTGTTCCCTGGACACTTTATGCCTTAAATGTGTGCTGCTGGGAATGAGATCTGGTCCTCATACAGGAAAGACTTCCTGTTCCTTTTGCCTGGTCAATCTGAGGCAACAAGTTACACAAACAGCCAGCCTTCTGCTGGAAGCCACCTTGAGAAGCACTGCTCATCTTGCGATCATGCGAGTTAGGACCCATTTTATTAACTGAGCAAGAAGAATATTCCTGTATCTGTTGTCAATACTGCCAACACCTGTTCCACAATGGTAAGCAGCTACTGGTTGAGGATTCTTTTATACGTCCCCGGGTATTTTAAAGATCATAAAGGAGTGCCTTAAAGTCTTGCTTGCCATTCTTTCTTTCTTCTGTTTTTAAACAGAAATTTTCAAATTCGTAGTTATCTTTTCTTATAGAAAAATAATAGTGTCCAAGTTTTGGGAACAGAAAGTGGCTATCATCTCTGTAGTCAGCTCGGGCTATTTACTTACAGGTGGCCTATTCCACCCTGATGAGTGACTTCCTTTCCTAGCATGATGTTTTTTCAAGAAGCCCACCACAGCTGAACACACTCTGATAACATTTTGTTTTCTCCTATACATCCTGGACCTGTGGTTAAATGTCTCCAGTTGCCCCCCCCCCCCCAGTGAGTGAGTGCATATATACCCATAGTTGCCTTTCAATAAACGAGACTCGAGACTCGAGACTTGAGACTTGAGCCTTGATAGCCTGTTTTGTTTCTGTTCTTGGCATCTCTTGCCCCTCAGTCACCACTCTCTCTCTCTTGCAGACACCGATGACTGACTTGCATACCGGGTCATCCAAGCAGGCATCACTAGTCGTCATTCTGAGATCACAGAGACAATGCAAAATTACTCTTGACAGTTCAGAGCAACTGAACACACTGTACAAAAGGATCTGAAACTTATGTTCATAGCACTATCATAAATGTGTGGTTCCATGAGAAGGTATGTCACAGAAGTTTGTTTCCCTGTAGCCTTGGCTAATTGGAAAGGTAGATTTGAAAGAGTTTGCTGCGCTTAAGAAGCACTACATCCTTGCCCTAACCTTCCACAGCATTTTCTCTTTCTGTCTTTATTTGAAAGGTGAACTTCTGAGAGCCTTTATTATTATTATTATTATTAACATAATATTGTTATTAACCATTGGGAAATTTCACACAATGCACTCCACACCTACCAGGTCCACCCTCCCACACTTGTAACTTTCTCCCAGGAAGAAAAAAATACACCAAGTCCAAATTTTTGTTGCCCATATATTCACTGGAGCATGGTCAAATTCCCAGTGGCCAGTTCCTTAAAGATAACTTAGTCCTTCCCCACACCCCACCTGAAGTTATCATCTGAGAAGAGCCATACTTCAGCATCTTTTTCACAATCTTTTGTTTTTTGTTTTTGTTTTTGTTTTTTTTTGTTTTTTTTGTTTTTGTTTTTTTTTTCGAGACAGGGTTTCTCTGTTTAGCCCTGGCTGTCCTGGCACTCACTCTGTAGACCAGGCTGGCCT
>NC_034590.1:160984636-160988590 GCF_900095145.1 Mus pahari | reverse complement strand
TAAAGGCGTGCGCCACCACACTCGGCTTTCACAATCTTTAATGACTGTGAAATAACTTCCTTTCTGGTCTCAGGGTTAGTCTGATTTTGCTTTAAACAATTGAATGCCTTGACTTCCTGAACTTTGTTTTTTCTCCCTTTAAGTTTGCAGCCAGAGCATTTGCCAATGAGTAATCTGTCTGGGAAGAATGGTATGCATTCTATAAAGCCAGCTAGAGAATTGCTAGAAATATAACTAAAATATTCCCTTGCAGTGGAAATTGTAACGATAATTGAAAAGTTTTCTGCTGAAGTTCCCATTGGCTATCTTGTCTGTGATTTCCAAAGATTGGTGATAATGTTAGAATCTATCTCATTTATAATACTATCAATTTTCTGTTTTGAAAAGACCTTAGAGTTCACGGAGTTCACAACTTCTTCATTTTTCAACATTAAAAGTTGTGGAGATTAGACTGCTAAGGTCATGAGCTTTTAGCAGCAAAGTCTGAAGTAGAATCTAAACATCTTGGGCTCTTCATTATCTTCTGCTTCTGTGAATTTAAGGAGACTCCCCTGAAACAAAAATTAAAGCAATTGATTCATGTGCATTTCTTATTTAAACAGCTTTTTATAGGTTACTATTGTTTGTTGAAATTTTTTTTCTATATCTATGCAAATGTGTTAAATTGGGCAAGTTCAATTGAGGGTTGTTTTTATTTTTCTTTTACATTTTTGCTAATTGATTCTAATAAACAGGAATTATCCAAGTAGGTTTGGTGTCACCTGATATACTATTGCACTGAAAATTTAGAAGGCATCAAACTGTGATCTGATGAGAAGCACAGGGCCACAGAGTTTGTGTAACTGTACAGTGCTTCAGCCTGAGGGCTATGGACAGCATCCCAGGGCCTTCTTTGCTTTTCCCTAATAAGTGAGGGAGGGCTGCAGTGGGGATGCATTATATGAGACAAGGGTAAATAAAGAGAAGAAAGAAAAAAGTTTTGTCACGTGTGCTGATTTGTTGGTACTTCTATGTGTCAGGGTAGAGTTACATAGATATAAAACATTGGTCTCTGAGTTCCAGGCCAGCCTGGTCTACAAAGGGAGTTCTGAGATAGCCAGGGCTACACAGAGAAACCCTGTGTCAAAACAAAAAACAAAAAACAACAACAAAAAACAATAACAACAAAAAAACAAAAACAAAAAAAGATTGGCCTCCACCGCTTGCAGTATCTATATAAGCTGACCCTTTAGGGTAAGAATTCGCTAAATATTGCTCTTGAGAATATAAATGCTGTGTCTTAAATCTAAATACTCAGTAAGTTGGAGCCCATTCTTTTGTTAATGTTCACAAGGAAAGGCAATTTAAAATTCATGCTAAGATTTTTAAGTAGACAACTTATTCAATACCTTCCAGAACAATCAATGATGTTTTTCTTGTTGTATTGTTGTATGGATGGTTCTTCCTATGTCTTTGAATATTCATCTTTCCTGAAAGCTGACAGGTAATTTTAAATCAAGATGCCTCATTCCACATAAACATGGATGCACTTCTCCTTTTAAATGTGGAAACCTGAAGATACAAATGTGCCTTTGATTTGCAAATTGACATTTGCAAGCCTTTAATGAATTATCTATGAGAAAAATCAGAGAGGAATCAACTTGTGCTCTGAAATGACTCTTGAGTTTTGTGCTGATTCTTCTAACTGAAGATGCCGAGGCAATACATTTGCTTCCTTTTTTTTTTTTTTTTTTTTTTTTTTTGTTTTTTGTTTGTATGCTCATAGAATTACTTTTGTCATGAATTGTTAAATTCTAAGAACATTTTGAGACAATTTCAAAAAATACAATAAACAAGTAATAAATAGCTGTGAATTATACTTTAGTCATTTCTTTCCAATTCTAAGAACACTGATTAGCATTTCATTGACTTTGTTCCTGCTGTTTTGTTTGTTAGTAATCATCTATTTTTGAATAGCCCAGTGTCTAATCACCATCATGATGAAACAACCTTCCCCCTGTCTCATTCCTATCTACACATTATAATCACTTGTTTAAAAAATAGCTCCTCCACTAACTGTAAGGTCCATAAAATTGGCTTAAAGGTGATATATGTTTAACAGCGGCTTCCCCTCCCCTACCACATCCATTCACTTCTTCAGCATTCCTACAGTTTGGGGTAGCAATAGCTTTATAGAATTGGATTTCTAATCCCGAAATGGGAAGCAGTGTGAAGCACCTACTGGAACTCCTTCTAAACTTCACAATATAATTCCTGATACAGACATGAACGTAGAGATACCATCTAGAGTAAATCGCTGAGTAAAGAAATAACTGAAGGATATTAATGTCATATATGTTCTAATGCCATAGACACAAACATCTTCTACCACTCAGCAAGACTTGACATTAAAATGGAACAAATGAGACAGGGTAGATAGTTCAGCACTCACCTGTTTGAAAAATTATGTCACAGATAATAATGAGTCCTGAAAGAAGGCTGAGGTTTAATTGCATTTTATATTATAACATTTGAAAGTAAAAATAAGTAAGCGTATTGAGGCTGCATGACAATATCTTCCAAGTGGCTTCTGAAAGCCAATGCAGTGATTCTGCTCTGGAATCACGAATCACAGCCTACGTTTTCTTCCTTCATTCACTGACCTTCTTGTTCTTCAAGCATGACAGTCATATCTTGGCTTCTGAAACTTTAAGTCTTTTCTCTTCCAAAGAGAAAACGAAGACTTTCTTTGGGAATCATATGCCCCTTCTCCGTAGAGAACTTACTTTCCATTGTACTATTTCAGAGACATTTCTTCTGCCTCTACTAACATCCAAACAATATGCTTATTTTCTGTATGCTTTGTTTATTAATTCATTAGTTAATGTATTTTTATTAATTCAGTCATACACTAATTTGTTAATTCCTAGGTATACTATTTTCTATCTTTTTTAACAGGTCCTTAAGAAGAAGTATTTTTTTTATTAGATATGTTCTTTATTTACATTTCAAATGCTATCCCGAAAGTTCCCTATACCCTCCCCTCTCCCCTGCTCCCCTAACCACCCACTCCCACTTCTTGGCCCTGGCAGTCCCCTGTGCTGTGTCATATAAAGTTTGCAAGACCAAGGGGTCTCTCTTCCCAATGATGGCAAACTAGGCCATCTTCTGCTACACATGCAGCTAGAGACATGAGATCAGGGGGTACTGGTTAGTTCATATTGTTGTTCCACCTATAGGGTTGCAGCCCCCTTCAGCTCCTTGGGTACTTTCTCTAGCTCCTCCACTGGGTACCCTGTGTTCCATCCAATAGCAGACTGTGAGCATCCACTTCTGTGTTTGCCAGGCACTGGCATAGCCTCACAAGAGACTGCAATATCAGGGTCCCTTCAGCAGAATCTTGCTGGCATGTGCAACAGTATCTGGGTTTGGTGGCTGATGATGGGATGGATTCCCTGGTGGGGTAGTCTCTGGATAGTCCATCCTTTCATCTTAGCTCTAAATTTTGTCTCTGTATCTATATCCTTTTATGGGTAATTTGTTCCCTATTCTAAGGAGGAATGAAGTGTCCACAGGATGGTCTTCCTTCTTGGTTTTCTTGTGTTTTGCAAAATGTATCTTGCAAAATGTATTCAAAGTTTCTGGACTAATATCCACTTAACAGTGAGTGCATATCTAGTGACTTACCTCACTTAGGATGATATCCTCCAGATACATCCATTTGCCCAAGAATTTCATAAATTCATTGCTTTTAATAGCTGAGTAGTACTCCATTGTGTAAATGTATCACAGTTTCGGTATCCATTCCTCTATTGAGGGACATCTGGGTTCTTTCCAGCTTCTGGCTATTATAAATGAGGTTGCTATGAACATAGTGGAACATGTGTCCTTATTACCAGTTGGAACATCTTCTGGGTATATGCCCAGAAGTGGTATTGCTGGATCCTCCGGTAGTACTATGTCCAATTTTCTGAG
>NC_034590.1:160967676-160983856 GCF_900095145.1 Mus pahari | reverse complement strand
AATATATACATAGAGCCAAGGATGCTGGACCTGAGAAATTCAAGAAGAGTTATTTTCATGTTATATGAGAAGCTGACTTCTATCAAAATGGCAAATGCTTAAAAATGCTAATTTAATGATATTAATATTTGAAAACTATGAATATTACAGAATATTTCCATGAGATCAGGAAGGTACCTTTGTTTTTTTTACTAAACTTTTTTTTTTTTTACTAAAGAACTACTTTGATGGAAAGATGTAATGGATTTGGCTTATTGCTTATATTAACTGGGTTCTCAAATTACACGGGGATTAAGATGTCTGCATGTAAGACACTACTGTCTCTGTATCTAGTTGTCTCTAATTTGTAAATAAAGGTGTAGGTGGCCAATGGCTTGGCAGGAAGACATAGGTGGTACTTGAGGTTCTGCAGCAAGGAACAGAGGAGAGAGAGGAAGAGGAAGAACCACCATGCTGGGGAAGGAAAAAGGTCAGACTGGAAAGCTGGAGAGGTGAGACCATACAACCATGTAAGAGCAGGAAAGAGCAGCCCTAAGCCCCCACCCCACCCCATATTTGAGTCTAGGATAGCAAATTGGAATATAGATTTTAGTAAGTAATAATTCAGAAGCATTGGAGGGGAAGCATTAGCAATGTGGAAGTATGGGAGTGACCCAGCCATTGCGCTGTTTAAGGCATATTAAAATAGAAGGTTGTGTGTGTGTGTGTGTGTGTGTGTGTGTGTNTGTGTCTGTGTATTTGTGTGTGTGTCTGTGTGTATATGTGTGTGTCTGTGTGTGTATGTGTGTGTGTCTGTCTTTGTGTCTCTGTGTGTATTTGTGTGTGTCTGTATGTGTGTGTGTGTGTGTGTCTGTGTGCATGTATGTGTGTCTGCATGTGTGTGTGTGTGTGTGTGTGTCTTTCATTTGAGAATCAGGAACATTGGTGATGTAGCAAGGAGAGTACACTGCTGCTGATGGGGAGAAAATGTTTTAAATGTTTATACAGTCATTCCTTCATTCCTAAAAATTCTGTGAACTACTTCTTTGTCAGATTGAAAGATACAATGTAAAAGATGATTCACATGTAGAATTTGCAAGGTCCTAAATAATGGCTTTTCTTATAATCCAAGAAGTTTTAAGTAGCTGCACTCAGTGTAGTGCCATGTAAGCATTGTTAAAGCACCAAAATAACTAACATTCCTGTCTGGTGGCATTAGTAACTTCAGACATTTTTTAAAAATTTACTACTCCAAGTACTAAGTTTCTCATTATAGCCCCTGAGTGCTGGCTAGTCGCCTGTTAACTTGACAGAAGCTGGACTTAACTCAAAGAAGGGATCCTTTGGGGGAAAAAATGCCTCCAAAAGATCCTGCTGTAGGGCAATTTCTTAGTTAATGGTTGATGGGGGAGATTCTAGCCTGTCCTTGGTGGTACCCTCCTTGGGCTGATGGTCATGGATTATATAAGAAAGGAGACTGAACAAGTCATGGTGACCAGGCCAGTAACCCTTATCTTATCTTATAGGTTCTCCATCAGTTACTCCAAGTTCCTGCCCTGTGTGACTTCCTGTTCTAACTTCCTCCAATGATGGACTACTATGTGGAAGTATAATTCAAATAAACCCTTTCTCCCAAACTTGCTCCTTGTCATGACTCTTCATTGCAGCAATAGTAATCCTAAATAAGACAACTTGGGAAATGTTCGGAATTTATCAAGTCAGGAATGCAAGTACAGGACAGTATCCTGGATGCTATTCACCTAGAGATTTATAATAGTTAAACACTCTCTTTTACATAAATCTAGTTATCTATATGGAATAGCATACATTATATTGCATATAAAAAGGCCACAGGTTCAAACCTGAAGCTCACTACATTGACAATGAAAGGAACTGAGTCAGGACAGGCAAGTATAAGCTGACACTCATCAGGAACTGTCTGTAATCTGCAGACCACAGAAGAAGCCTGACTTTCTGTAGATGAAAAAACATGACATTCGCTGGCTAAAGGGAAATTGGCTTTATTGTTAGAAATTAACCATTTGGAAAATAGTACTGATAGCACATCTTATAAGGCCACAGTATTTGTCCAGGATTGTCTTTTGAATAGAACAAAAATTAGTTTTTGTTCGTAAGGGGAAATAGTCAAAATCATTGAAAAGGTTATAAGTTTGGTGGGAGGGATTCTCAGGGGAAAGAATAAAACTTTAGCAATTTCTTTGAATTTAATTCTATCTTCAAGGAAGTGAGTATTTTGTATACAGAAGCAAATTTCATTTATAAATGTGCATAGATTTATAGTAATATTCATAACCACTGACAATTGTTTACTTGCATTGTTGGCCATTGCCACATTTCTGCAAGTTCTATCAAAATGTTTCCTTGTTCAACCCCTCCGTTGCCTCTTGCATATCCCCTTTCACAGGTCTCACATGTCCTCAGTTTGCTGTTGGGGCCTCAGTTAATGCTGAGGTTCACTAGACCTCACTAATCAGAAGATTCTTAGTATGTTTACATTCCAAGGATGACTGCTTGCAAGCAAAATCATTGGCTTTCTCCATAAACTTCTCGCACAGCTCCACTGGAGGCAAGAGTTAAAGGACAGAATGCATAGAGATTCCTGTGACGTTCAGAGCCTCACCCCTGCTTTTGAGAGTTAAACCAGCTAGGGGGCAGACAGGGCACCTACTTGCTCTTTATAGTGTAGAATATTGCCACAACCACAAGCATTCCACTCAGTTTAAAGATTTGTTTTTTCCTTTATCATCATTTTGCACTTTGGGAAATTAAATGAAAACTTTGTGTTTTAAATTGCGTCCAGATCTCTCATATCAAATGAGTATTTCTGTGGTTTGGTAAAAGCTATGAGCTGCATTTTGTCATGGATTCTAGAACTAGAAATTGAGGCAATTGTTTTTAAAGGTGGACTAATGCCTTTCTGGGTCTTCTTATTCTACAAATATGTGATTAAACCCGGACTTAGGTTCTATTTACTTCCATGGCCCTATTAGCTTGTAAAACGTCATTTACTTCCATGGCCCTATTAGCTTGTAAAACGTCATGTTAGTTCCCATCTTTAACACATATCTGGGTATCATCCCACTGCCTTTGCTTCAAAGATGCCATTGATATGTCAGCTAACCTGTGATAAAACTGTTTTCAACAGGTCACGAATGTCTATTTTGTTTTTTATAAGGAGATCCAAATATCCCTTCTCTATATTGTTATCAGAGTCTTAGATATGGAAGTCATTGCAGTTGTGGGTGGAAAAACATGGCATCCATTTGTGAATAGAATTATGAATAGAGGATGAAAATCTTGGACTTAGTCTTTCAAATTCAACACAAAGGTTGAAGCTAAACCTTCATTAGCTAAGCGACCTTTCTAAAAGTTCATCTGCCCTTTTTTGCCTGAAGAAGTCAGAGATAGGCTAGACAGAAGCTTCAAATTCTCATGCCTGTAACCATGAGCAGAAACACAAGAAAACTGCGGGTTATTAGTAATGAGTAAAAGTGAGAGTGGGCTTATTTGCATCTTGTATCTGTTGAGTCTGAATGACCACACATGATATAGTAAATAAACAGCAAGGGTTACACTTGCCCAAAGCACTGTGAAGGAACAGGAATAGGGTCAGGACAGCCATGGTTAAAGGAATGATAATTGTATTATATCTCAGGGCAGAATGCCATTCATTTCTTTAAAAAGGAAGTTCAATATGGAATTTAAAAACATTACTTTTCACTCAGGAAAATATGTCTCATACTCTTGATCCATCTGAATAGAATTGGACAGCTAGAGAATATAAACCCATGGCAATCCGTAGAGTAGGCACTCCGGGTTTCCATGTCATCAAGACGAAGGACATAGGTTTGGAAGGAGTATGTTCAGGACACAAAGGACACTTCAGTCAAATAAGATTCCTAAGCTCATTAAGAGAATGGTTTATTAGGATGTATGGTATTTCTGCTCTTCTATGTATATCATAATATATCATACATACATACATATATACATCAAGTGTAAATTTAAACTCATCTATGAAGCTATTAACTTGCATGGCTTATATTAAGTAATAAGTTATTTTAGGTTTCTTGTTTCCCTGTTTGGTTCGGAGCTAAGTGGAGTGCATGACTGTTGGTGTGTGAAAGTGATATTGGTTAGACAGGATCTTCCTGTCCCTTTCTCCTGTCCCTTTCTCCCTCTTCCCCCCTGAAGAAGGAAAAATGCTATTGGTTGTTATAAACTGAGCTGTGGTTAGGGGCAGGTGGAACACATCGGGCAGAAAGTAGATCCATTACTACTGTATCTTTTCTCACTCTTAGAAAGTGAGTCTTGCTTTTCGCCGCTGCTTCTGTAGCCATGAGTATGCTCAGGCCACAGAACGGGCTTTCCTCTAGTGTCCTCTGCTGTGGTAAAACGAATTTCTGGTTGGGCCCCAATGAGACCAATGAAATCGCCAGTGCCAACACCCATCAGCAGATCAGGAAGTTGATCAAAGATGGACTGATCATCCGGAAGCCTGTGACTATCCATACCGGGGCTCGATGCTGGAAAAACACCTTGACACGACGGAAGGGCAGGCATATGGGCATAGGGAAGAGGAAGGGTACTGCCAACGCTCGGATGTCGAGAAGGTGACCTGGATGAGAAGGATGAGGATTCTGTGCTGGCTTCTCAAGAGATACCGGGAATCTAAGAAGATTGACCGCCATATGTATCACAGCCTGTACCTGAAGGTCAAATGGAATGCATTCAAAATCAAGCAGACTCTCATGGAGCACATCCACACACTGAAGGCAGACAAGGCCCGCAAGAAGCTCCTGGCTGTCCAGGTTGGAGCTCACATGTCTAAGATCAAGGAAGCACGAAAGTGCAGGGAGAAGCGCCTCCAGGCCAAGGAGGAAGAGAGCATCAAGACTCTGTTCGAGGAGGAAGAGACCAAGAAGTAAAGCTCCCCTCATGTCTGTACATAGAGTAGCCTGGCTGTGGCTTCACATGGTTCAGTTATTAAACTAAAACAAGCCTTTGTCTGTTGCACTCTTTAGCAAAGAAAAAGAAAGAAAGAAGAGAAAAGGAAAGAAAAGGAAAAGAAAGGAAAGGGGAGGGGAGGGGAGGGGAGGAGAGGGGAGGAAGTGAGGTTTGCCCTTTGCCATTTTCCTCACCTCTTCTTCTTGCTCGAGAGAAAAAGAAACCCCATGCATAGAAGTACCTTCTTGTCTTTGACGTCAGTGAAGTGGGTACATAAAACATCCTTTGCTGGGACTGAACCCAGGGCTCTTCCTGTTTCTTGCACATTTGCACATGCAATGGGCAGGTGTGTAGGCAGCCCGTGCTAACAGCTCTAGGCAGCTTTCCTCTGCTGCTTCCCTGGATTGTTGCCCTTGTTCTAAAGCAAGTGTGCGTGCGTCAGACATCCCTTTAAAGCATCCTACATTGCAGAACTTTTATGTTTCAAAAATCCCAATCAAAAGTAGACTGTCAGTACTCCTGTCTCTATTTCAGTTCCTCATTTTAACCAGGCAGTCTTAAAAAGAAAACAGTTTCCTACATGGCTTAACATTTATGAAACATATTATGTGCAAAACACTTTCCTTTGGTGCTTGAAACCAAGTCCATAATATTAATATTATTTTTTACTCAATTCAATTCCTTTCGTGGATTTCCATATGTGTGCATGTGTATTTATAAAGATATATTGAGCATTTCTTCATTTACAATTTAGTTACTTCCTAGTAGGTTCATCATTATTTGAAAAGACTCCTATGGAAGACTTCACTTTTAAATGGTGAGCCAGCACAGACTCAGTCTTTGGTAGCACATCTGTTGTTTACAATTGAGAATGGGAAACTGACCAGGGATAACAGCTTAGGCCATAGTTCAGCATCACAAAGAATATCAACAGCAAGCATGGCATGGGACTGGAAAGTCAAAACTCATAATTCTGTGGCCGGTGTCATTATCACAGTACCTTAACATAAAGTATTGCTAGCCAAACCAGCTCCATTGGCAGTTCTCACTACTCATAGATTAGTGTTCGTTAGTTTGCCAGAAACCAACAAGTTTTATAGAATTAAGTTATCTCCAATTAAAATGTTGTTTATGGAACTTACAAGGCTGTGAGTTACTTTATCTAATTTCAGATGCTGACAACAAATCCTTGTCTTTTAAAAGGCTGTGAATGGTCAACCAGCAAACAAAGTATGATAAAATTTTTACTGTAAAGACCTAGAGAACATGAGTGCATAGATTTAAAGGCAACAAATGCATTAGAAAAAATCAATAGACAGTTTTAAGAGCACTTCAGTGAGCGTTCCATCAAATACTGAAACATTTTCTATAAGTATTCTATCAATATGTGGAAAATAGTGTTTTGAGATTTATGTACAGATTATGTTTTTCTTAAATTAGTAGTCTGTTCTTGGAAATTCTGCTTTAAGAAGCTAATTTTTAGGTGTAACGTCTATTGTATTTCCCATATGTTAATTTTCAAATTTTTAGATGTGACTGGTAAAGCACTTATGGAAAGAGAGTTAGAGCTTTCTGTGCATGTATGATGACCTAGGCCTGGATCCTCAGAACCCAAGTTAAAAACACAGTGACGGAGGCTACTTAAAATCTAGCTGGGCGGAAGTAGACTCAGAAGGATGCCTGAAGCTCGCTGTTCAGCTCCTCTTACCCAAATAGTGAGCTTTAGGTTCAGTGAAGGTCTCAGTCTCCAAAACTAAGGTGGACAGTGTGTGAGATGACACATTAGCTAAGGGCACTGGCCAATATGCCTGACAGTGCGAAATGGACTCCCAAGAGCCACACAGTCAAAAAGGAGAACTGATTCCTGAAGGTTGTCTGCTGACCTCTGTAAATATATTATAGCAATGCCCCACCCATAAGTACACATGACTCAATGAGGAGATATAATGAAAAGACAAACAATTATAAAAATAGTCATCTGACATAGAGCCCTAAGCTTCACGTATGCACACTGGAACACCACACACGGACACGCAACAAGCACACGCATATACTAAATTATTGAAGAAGACATAGGTAAGAGTGAAAGGAATTTACTACTGGCTGAGAAAAAAAGACATATTTTTGTTTTAATTAGTGTTATTTATCTTCATCTTAACTATTTTACATAGTTATAAGGGCATTTCAATGATTTTCTATGAAATATTAAAATATTCTATCAGTATCTAGAAAATAACTTGAGATAAGATTTATATAGAGATTTATTTTTCAAATTAGTTGTCTGTGCTTTGAAATTATGCTCTAAAGGGATCATTTTTACGTGGAACATCTATTGCATTTCCCATGTTATTATTTTTATATAGTAATTCTGAGGAACATCAGTCCTGGGGAATGTTTCCATGTTCTAGAAGCTGGGAGGGTGAACTGCATTCTGTAATGAGGACTATTAAAAGAATTTGGAGGGATGTGGTAGAATTTGAATAACTTATCCCCTTTGAGTTGAATGGTATTTTTTTGAAGTGTAACCTATCTATTTTCATATATTTCACACACAAATACACACACAGACACACAAATTTTCTTTTGACCCATTCTTGGCTTTCTGTTACTGTAAAGTATTCCCAGCTGTCCTGAATATTTCTGGTCCATGCTAGAAGCAGGCTCTTTCTCATCAAGGTACATTTCCTCACGTTAGATGATGAAGTTCGAAATCAAGGATGAAGCACTAGTATTTTCTTCCTGTGATTGATAGAAAGAGGAGTAATAACAAGAAAGTGATAGAAACAATCCTAAGAGATTCCAGAGCTCTTAGGTAAGAACAGTGCACAACTCACCACCTGCTTTAATTTGGGTTTGGTGATGATTGACAAGGAAGGAGAGAACAGAGTCCCCTTGCTTGTCCATGGTCCGGAACTGACTTTCTTGAGGACCAAGAACAGACCTTGTGTTCCTGGATGCTGCTTTGATGTTCTTTAAATGCCAATATTTCCTCTTAAACTATAGCAGATGACAACATCAGAACATTCACAGCATATTATGACCATCATCATGCCTATAAGTTGAACTCTAATGAAGTCACGATTTGATTTACAAGTAAAATGTAATGAAAACAATAGAAGTTTAGAAACTGATGTATAGCTGTTAAAAAAAAACCCCGCAATATCTCCCTAAAATAAAACACACACATATGCATGCAAACACAAATGCACACACATATGCACACATACACACATGCATACACAAACATACATGCACACACACACACACACACATGCACATGTATTTGTAGGGAGCACCTTTTTATCCTTTCTTTATTTTCTACCACCTTTTAGAACAGTCTCCATGGGGCAGAATTCCAACACAACAGCATGTGATAGATAGCATGAGTCTTTGTGGTGAAATGCCCCTAATTTGAGAATTTTAGGAAGGACACCAAATGCTCACTTTCATTTTGATGGGGAGTCTGGCCTCTTTGTTTTGTGTGATGTTTGAGACTCATCCATACTGCTTCATGTGTTAGCAATCCATTATTTTTATTGGTCCTTACTGGTTCAGTGTGTGGACATGCATAATTAGGTTAGGCACTGCCAGTTGATAGTGTATAGCTCCTACATATACATAAGGAATTATTGTATAGACATTCTTCATTTCTGTAGGACAAATTCTCAGGACTGGGATGGCTAAACAATGTAATGTTCCTCTAAATATGTAGAAAACTGAGAACTCTTCCAAAACTCCTCAATTTTTAATGTAGAGCTTTCTTGTTCTTTCATAATAAAATGTGTATTCCCATGTGTGCACTTTGAACCACAGGTTGCTTGCAGCATTCCATAGAGTATGACTCTATCTTCATTTTCTCCTTATTTTTTGATTGTATCTTCACTTTATTCCTGGCAAAAACAACTTCATACTTTCTCTTGAACCTTTCTCTTTTAAATCTCATGGACTACTCAAAAGTTTCCATGGCCCATTTAAGAGAGTGTTGTTTAATTAGCTGGGATTGGAAGATTTACCTTTTATCTTTGTGCTATTGATTCATAGTTAATTCAATTATGGTTAGAGAACATGTTTTTGTATGCTGACAACTTCTTTTATATTGCTTAGGCTTCTTTTATGAATCAGAAACTAGCTCTTGATGAATACTGTATGTGCACCTAAGAATAATGAGCACCTCGCTGTCTGGTGTGAAGAATTCTATAAATACAAAGTCGAGCTTATTGTTTGATGGCATGCTTAGTTCTTTCATGCCTTTGCTGATTTCTTGTCTGTTAGTTCTAACTGGCTGATCAGAAAACCCACTACTTTTGTAATCACAGGATTTTATTTCTATTCTCCATTCCCTTCAATTTTTCTTAATGTTCTGGCATTTCCCTTTTCACGTTCATATGTAATTATGATCATTATGGCTTCTGGTGAGTTCACAATTCTTTATTATGTTGGTGACAATGTAAGTTATTCTTATAAATTTCTGGCTAAAATAATAACAACAAAACCTAGATTTTGTTCCTTTATGCATTCACTGAGTTTATTTAGGATACATGATGAGAAATAGGATTAGATGCTGGTCATCTTCAAGTTTGTTAGATACATGTCTTTTATTACTGTCCTTACTGGTTGTACAAATGTATATATTTCAGGTCTGGCAGCTTGTCAATCACATTGCCAGAGGCTGTCCTCTCCATTCAATTCTTTGAGATAATCATAAAATGCTGAAATTGTTTCTTATTCATAAGTAATTATGTTCATTATTATTTATGGTGGATTCTAGTATATGAGTGTGTGTGAGTGTGTGTGTGTGTGTGTGTGTGTGTGTGTGTGTGTGTGTGAAGGCCAGAGATCAACCCTCAGATGCTGTTTGTCCAAACCCATCCCTTTTCTTGAGACTGAGTAGCTCGTTAGGATCTATAGGGGCTCATTCATTAGACCAAGCTGGCCAGCCTGTGATGGTGCCCACATCTCTCTAGTGTCAGAATAAGACTTGTGTGTCACCACAAGCACACATTGTTTCTTTTACATGGGTTTTGAGAATCGAGCTCATGTTCTCATGCTTGTGTGGCAAGCATTTTATAGGCTCAGCAATGTCTTCGGTCCCTCCCTCACCCTATTATCCTTTGTGGAGCTCAGATTTTCTCGTCAAATGCATACAACCTGTTGTGAGCTATGAAGAAGAAACCTCAACTAAAGAACTGCTTTAATCAGATGGTCCTAAGAGCATGTCTGAGGAACCTTTGTTTTGTTAATGAAATTCAGAGGTGCAGCCTACTCGGGGTAGCACCATTCATTGAATGAATATTGGGCCTGTGCTCCATACAGAGGTTAGCTGAATGTGAGCATGAAAACAAATCTGAGAGCAAGCTAATATGCAGAATCTCTCAATGGTTTTGCTTCAGTTTCTGCTTGAGTTCTTGCCCAGGATTCCTTCAACAATGGTTTATGACCTGAAAGTATAAATGAAAATAATCCTCCCCTGTCCTACATTGCTTTATGCCATGGCGGTCATCACTGCAAGAGAGCACAAACTAGAAGCTAATGGGATGTCTGTTCAACTTTCCCCTGGAGTATACTGTGTATCACGAAGCATAACAACCCACGGTTCCTTTCATTCATTATTATTTAGGGTAAACATGTTTGCCTACTCATTGAATTTTAGCCTACAATGTCATCATAATCATACCTTATATGAGTTTCTTGTAGCTAGAGCATGCTAGGTTCTATTTCAACAATCCTTTGTGTCAATTTCTCTGTTTTAGTGATGCTTAGATCATTAGGGTCAACTCCATGTGAAAACAGTCTGATGGATTTGGATGCCAGAATTCTTTCCTCTCCAGAACTTCCTGTATTCTTTGCATTTTGTTGGTGCCCGACTTCTGTGTTTTCTCTAGAAGGTTGGAGCGTTAACTAAGAAAGAAGCACTGCATCGCCTCCCATAGCTATGAGCATTCTGACCACAAACACACACGCTGAGGTCAACATGGTTTCTGATCAGAGAGGGGCCTTTTCTCTCGAGGTTTATAAACTCTATATTCCCCCTACTTCTTCATTCTGTATGATTTTAAAACCAACAGCAACAAACTATTTTGGTGACCTTCCCAGTTAACCGTAAATGGCAGCTTGACCCTGCCTCGAATCCCCTGAACAATGAGCCTCTCTTGAGTCACTACCGTATCCGGTTGACTGTTAAGACGGGTCTGTGCAGGATGCAGGATGAGGCTGATTGTTAAACATGTCTGTGCAGGATACAGGATGGCCCAGCACACACTGCAGTACCTTCTCTGGGCAAGAGGTCCTGACTTCTACAAGGGAACTCGTGTGAGCCCAAGAATTAGCCAGTAAGAAGCATCCTCCATGTTCTCTGTTTTGGGTTCCTAGTTTAGCAATGGACTATAACAGGTGAACAAAAACAAACCATTTCTTCTTTTTAAGTTCCCTGTGGTCAGGGTAGTTTATCACAGCTACAGAACAATCATGGCAGTCATCATGGTGGATGTTTAGATGATATTATTTACAAATCATTTTATGCATTGAATTTTTAAATTTAAGACATTTCATTGTTATTAGAACATTAACTGTGTTAGCTCTCAATGTTGTATTTTATCATTTATTGACAACTATCTTTTTTGGTTAGGACTCAAAGCAGATTTCATTTTATGTCTGCTTCTCTAACATCTATTGTCTACTGTAACTATTGAGTACTCAGAACCGGGTGCAACATGTACAAAAGGAGATAAATTGCTAGTTCCCTCCTGTGTTTAGTAACTCATGTCATCTTTTTGAAAGCATGCTATCTGAGAAGACAATGTTTTCTCACAACTCTGAGGTCCTTCAGTGTCATTTGGGGTGTCTTTCCCCGATATTACCAATATGCACATCAGAGCTATTATTTTGTGTGAATATTTTCTTTCCTTAATGTCCTTTTTGACCAATTTCATGGTCAGAAACCCATTTCACAAAACTCCATTTCACAGGGTGAGATCAGGTAGAGAAGCAAAAAGCCTCCATGGTAACTAAATGTTAAAATAACTTATCTAAAAAAGAATAAATAAATTCACTTAATTTAAAATTTATCAAGAACATTTTATTTGCTGGTGTGCATTATAAATCTCTGAGAGATCTATAATGTGAACATTTCAACTCATTGCTTATAAAATCCATTAAAAATTAATAGATTTATGTATGTAATAATTAATTTTAGAAGACCTGAATTTGAAAGAGATGAAGGAAAATTATTTGAGAGGCTTTGAAGACAGTAAAAGGAAGAAAAAAAAGATGTAATTATATTATAATCCCCCAAAATAACAGAAAAAAATTAAAAATGGAAAAGCTGTCATCTAAACATTTCTGCGGACAAAACTTTCATATATTGGTTGATTATATTTTGTTCTGTTATGCTGTGGACAAATAACTTTCTATTTGCTGTTGTTAAGTTTAGCATCTTCAGACCATCTCCCCTCAGACACACTAATAAGGTAATGCAGCCTGAGACAATGATTCCCACTGTAGTCTCCCTCTTCTCTCCAAGTGGAGCAGTGAGCTGATACAATGCCTGTGGAGGATTTGTCATCTTGTGTTACTGTTGGATAGTTCACTGCGCAAACGTGTTCTGGTCATCTCTGTCAAAAGCATCCTGACAGGTGGCAGGTGCCTCCTAGCTTTTGATGTGAGAAGGGAAAAGACAAACTAGATGTCTGTCTGACCTTTCAAAGAGTTTGACAGTGTTTATCTGCTATTTTCTTTAAATATTTGTGTCATGTTTATTGAGGTATATTTTACACACAATAAAATTCACCCATTTAAAGTATAGGAATCAATGAAATTTGACAGATTTACATACCCATATAAGCACTACCATGCTCAAGATTCAAAATATTTTTATTACCCTAAAAAGTTCCCGCATAAACTTGAAGCCAGTTACCCTCACCTTCAGTGTCTGGCATCCAGCCATCCGTATGATTTCCTAATTCCTAAACTGTCACATAAAGAGCGTTGTAGTGTGAAGGTTTGGGTTTCTGATGCTACTGTTTCATTCAAACTATTAAGCAGATTTATCCTTTTGTTGGACATAGTAATACTTTCATACTTTGAACTGATAGTGTTTCTTTAAAAATATTATTTATTTCTGATATCGATTTCTATACACCAAATAATATACTTGTAACTTTTTGATTTTCAATTAAAAATGTTTGTAATTACAATAGTATTATATTATTTTCCCTTTCTCTTTACTCCATTTTAACCCCTCATGTGTCCTTTCCCTCCAACTTCTCCCATGAGTCTCCTTACTCTATAGTCATTTATACATACACACACATACACACATAACTACACACATATAAAAATATAATATATAAACATAACCAGATGAGTCTGTTTAGTGTTGCTTGTGTGTACATAGTTTCAGGGCTAACCACTTGGTGTAGGAAAATCATGTATAGGAACCATATACACATAAACACACATACTAACATATAAGATGTAAATACAATCAGTTGAGTCTGTTTACTGATGCTTGTGTGCATATAGTTTCTGGGCTAACCACTTGGTATTGGATAATCAATTAAGGGGTAACACTAAGACTGATTTTCCCTCTTCCATTGGTCCTTGCTTGCCTGTAGTTCTTTATCTGAGGATGGGGCCCATGAGAGATTTTCCCTTTCCATATAAACAAAGTCACATCCTAGCTCCGGACTTGTTAAGGCACCAATATAAGTGTGACTTTAAGGGTGGTTTCCTTGTTATTTGTAGGAGATACCATTGCACAGCAGGCTTCTAGCTCCTCTGGCTCTAATATTTTTTCCTCCTCCTCCTCTTCCTCTTCCTCCTCTTCCTCCTCCTCCTCTTCCTCCTCTTCCTCCTCTTCCTCCTCTTCCTCCTCTTCCTCCTCTTCCTCCTCTTCCTCCTCTTCCTCCTCCTCTTCCTCCTCAATGTTCCCTAAAGCTTAGGTTCAATGCAAATTTCAAAGAATCATAGAGTTAAAGAAAGTGGGTTTCCCCCCCTATTTTTCATCTTTTTTTTAATTAGATATTTTCTGTATTTACATTTCAAATGTTATCCCCTTTCCTAGTTTCCTCTATGAAAACTCCCAACCCTTCTCTGCTCCTCCTGATCAACAACCCACCCACTCCCACTTCCTGGCCCTGGCATTCCCCTATACTGGGGCATAGAACCTTCACAGGACCAAGGGCCTCTCCTTCCACTGATGTTTCAAGAGGCCATCCTCTGCTACATAGGCAGCTAGAGCCATGAGTCCCACCATGTGTTTTCTTTGGTTGGTGGTTTAGTCCCAGGAAGCTCTGGAGATACTGGTTAGTTCATATTGTTGTTTCTCCTATGGGGCTGCAAACCCCTTCAGCTCCTTGGGTACTATCTCCAACTCCTTCATTGAGGACCCTGTGCTCTGTCCAATGGATGGCTGTGAGCATCATCCACTTCTGTATTTGTCAGGCACTGGCAGAGCCTCTCAGGAGACAGCTATATCAGGTTCCTATCAGCAAGCTCTTGTTTGGCATCCACAATAGTGTCTGGGTTTGGTGGTTGTATATGGGTTGGATCCCCCAGGTAGGGCAGTCTCTGGATGATCATTCCTTCAGTCTCTGCTCTCATATTTATCTCTGCAACTCCTTCCATGGGTATTTTGCTCCCCCTTCTGAGAAGGACCAAAATAGCCACACTTTGGTCTTCCTTCTTCTTGAGTTTCATGTGTTTTGTTAATTTTACCTTGGGTATTCCGAGCAAAGAAAGTGTTTTTTAAGAAGGCATTGGCTGGGATTTTATGTAGTTTCATGGTCAAGAAAAAAATAGCTAATTTAGATCAAGGCTGTACTATAAAAGGAGACAGTTTTGCCATCCTTCTTTCTTTTGTTGAGTTCCAGTATTGTCTACTTCCAAATCGACTTAGGGAGTAATCAAGAGTCAAGCCATGTGTTTTATATGTAATCTTATCTGAAATGATTCATCTGAAATCACTTATGAGCTGCAAAAACCCACAAGGACATCATTAAATTTGAGGAATTCATTTGTTTCTTGAAAAAAAATTATAGGGCAGAGGGAACACCTTTACAAACTTCAAAATTAATATTATTACCTTTCTCCCCAATTGTCAAGGCATCTATCTGCTTTTGTGCTTGAGCCTCGTTTCCACAGTTTGCAGCAGTATTGCTGTTATTGTTCAACTGTGGATAACAATTAGAATCAAGTATTGGTAAATGAAAGGGGTGTTTCTGAATATTTCCCATGCATCATCTCACTTAATCATAACCGTTATAGTTCTGAGGTTAACAGGAATGCTACCACCATAATTAAACACTAACAATAGGATAACTGACATGACAGGGAAATTAAGTATTACATTCAAGGTCACCAAGGTAAGAGAAATTCATAATGGAATTAGAAGCCACATAGGAATCTTTACTCACAACCTTAGTGCCCCCTTATGATTCAGTACAATATACCATGCAATTTTAAAATATAAGCTCTGACCTAAAATATACCCCAGATTATAGACCGCGACAGTGTTAGTTGTCTGCCTTAGACAAATTATTGAATCTAGTTGAGTTTCAATGTGCAAAGCTGTAAATTAAAATAAGAAAGGCACACAACCCTTAAAACTATTTGCAAAGATTAAAGATGTTTTTTTCATGGGCAAGGAGGACAGGATAAATGATCAGTAATTTTTACCTGTTACCATGACACCAACCGCTATTATTCTGAGAATGTTATTTCTACAAATAAACTTGTTGAGTTGCCTTAAGAGGTTCTGCCAAAGTCTTATCTGAAATAAAAAGAATACTTAGCACTGTAAAAGTTTAGTGTGGTTCTAGCCAAAGACAAGAGCTCCCGCAAGAAAACATTATTTTAAGTCATTTCTGACTTACTGTTTTTTTTCAATACCATCAACATAATCCATATGTGAGGTTAATAAAAGAAGAACAAGTGTGTAAACACGTATGCACTGATCAGTAAATGAATGGCATTCTGACCCTCGTACACTTCCATTGACCACACACACAACTCCAAGACTGCCCCAATTACAGTCATAATCTGTACTACAAAATTGAGAAATTTACTTATCCAAGTGTACTGGATAGCTTTGTGTCAACTTGACACAGCTGGAGTTATCACAGAGAAAGGAGCTTCAGTTGGGGAAGTGCCTCCATGAGATCCAGCTGTAAGGCATTTTCTCAATTAGTGATCAAGTGGGGAGGGCCCCTTGTGGGTGGTGCCATCTCTGGGCTGG
>NC_034590.1:160965808-160967556 GCF_900095145.1 Mus pahari | reverse complement strand
CAGCAGTATGGAAATGTAAGCCAAATAAACCCTTTCCTCCCCAACTTGCTTCTTGGTCATGATGTTTGTGCAGGAATAGAAACCCTGACTAAGACACCAAGAGATGGTATAATTATTTTTAGAAGAGAATAGATGGATTTCCTTAATCTCAGTAACAAAAAAGGGTAGATTTACCCCCTATGAAAGACTTAAGAAACAATACATCTTTAAGGATAGGGGGATCTAAAAATACCTTGACTGAAATTATAAAGACTAAGTCTCTAATGTTTTGAAAGTCCCGAGTGAATATGTATTGTTTAACCTTCACACAAGTATCTCGATGACCCAAGGCCTAAGACCCCTGGAAATGGCAAACTCGGCCTTCCCTTGATGGGTAAGGTTTGAGGGACGGCAGAGCCTTCCCCTTAAGGTTGGCAGTGTATGCATGCATGAGTACTTAGGGAACAAATGATTGAAGTGTATGTGCAAAACTCAGCCCCTGCACCCTCCTCCTTCAGACGTTGCCAGGGCGAGGCTGCTTGCTTACCGTTAACTCCTCCCTCTGTGTTGCCTATACTAAAAGTTGGAAGGCTCTGGTTTGTTTTGGCCTTGCTGTGGCTCCATCAGAGTCCTCCCAACCCATCTGTACCCAGGTTTTCTGTGCAGAGGTTCCTGTGTTAGTTCTGTGCTCATTCCTTTACCTCCCCAGCCACATTCCCAGGACCAAGACATGAAGAGCTCAAGAAAGAAATATTCCCCAAATCATTTTTCGTTATATTATACTTTTTAAGTAAATTAATTTACTCTTTCAACGAAACCTTATTTGGGAATACTTGACGCAAAGGTTTTTTCTTAAATCACATTGTTCCATGGGTATTGTTAATTTTACATTTGAGTCTTCCAGGGCAGAATCCAGTAGCAAAAAATAATATTGTAGTCATAGCATGGTGCCTTTTCTCCTCCAGCACTTTCTGTACTTCTTATGTCTCTTAATTTGCATCTTGATGAATTGATGTTCTTTGACCCTTATGGTCTGTGGCTCTCCTCTAAGTATATCATTATATATTGGCAAGTGGATGATGTTTTTAATGATACTCTTTGTTTCTTTTTATTTCTCACTTTTATTAGGCCTTTGAGAATATTCTAATGCAATTTCATTAAATTCCCCTTCCATCTTCTTCTATAACTACCTCACATTCCAATGCAGCCAACCTTGAGTCCTCTTTTTTACTTATTATTGTCAAATATATCAAGTATACTTTATTCTGTTCATATACTTACTCTTGGAGGTGTGGCCTACCACTAAGGCATGGGTAACCAACTTAGGGTGGTGCTTTTAAAAACATTCACTCTCCTTCTTTCAGAAGCTGTCGATTAGAAATAGTTCCTTAGCCAGGGGTGAGACCAGAGCCCACCCTCCCTCTCCACAATGTGATTCTGTTTAGCTTAGCTTAGACAGGTGTCTTAGTCAGGATTTCTATTCCTGCACAAACATCATGACCAAGAAGCAGGTTGGGGAGGAAAGGGTTTATCCAGCTTAAACTTCCATACTGCTGTTCATCACCAAGGAAGTCAGGACTGGAACTCAAGCAGATGCAGGAAGCAGGAGCTGATGCAGAGGCCATGGAGGGATGTTCTTTACTGGCTTGCTTCCCCTGGCTTGCTCAGCCTGCTGTCTTATAGAATCCAAGACTACCAGCCCAGAGATGGTCCCACCCACAAGGGACCTCTCCCCCTTGATCACTAATTGAGAAAATGCCCCACAGCTG
>NC_034590.1:160962136-160964907 GCF_900095145.1 Mus pahari | reverse complement strand
CTTTAGTAGTTCTGGTATCTTGTTAATCACAGCTGATTCTTCAGCCCCAGCTAACCAGAACCACAGAATCTTCACAATCAAGGTAACAATGGCCCTGAAAAGAGTCTTTAATTTTCCCTCTGAAATTTCACAAGCCAGGCCTCCATCTTCTGCACTGTTCTCAAACTTTATCTTCTGAGCTCCTACACAATATCTCACAGAGCTCTTAACACCGAATGGATCTTCTGGCCCAAAGTTCCAAAGTCCTTCCACAGTCCTCCCCAAAACATGGTCAGGTTGTCACAGGAATACCCCACTCTGCTGGTACCAATTTGTCTTAGTCACACTATCTACTGCAGTGAATTCCTATGTGCAACTGCCCTGCTGTGTCTGCAGAACTTGTTTGCTTACAGTTATCTGTTGCCTCTAGCTCTTACAATCTTTCTTCCTCTTTGAGTCTTGAGCCTTGGGAGAAAGAAGCCCAATACAGTTATTCTATTTAGTTCTGAACAGTCCATGGTTATTTTGGGGGGATGGAGGGGAAAGGGGGTGTTTTAACCAGGGTTTCTCTGTGTAGTGATGGCTGTCCTGTAACTCACTATGCAGAGCAGGCTGGCTTCAAACACAAAGATCCAACCGCCCCTGCCCTCCAATTGCTGAGATAATAGCTGTCTTGCTTCTTTAAAACTAAAAGCATGATTTCAGAGGCCTTTGCAGCTGAGTCCTAACAAAAAACCGAGTGGGTAGCTTTGGAATCACATACCCTTGTACATGCTGTTCACTTAGACAAAGGCATGTCAAGGACAGTCTCTTTACTTTTGCCATTCATAGCATCTTGTTATCGATGTTACTCAATGCTACATAGAAGGCATTCCAGATCTTTATTAGTGTCAATACATGCTTACAAACAAGTCCTATGAATGATCAAGACAGGTGTTTCCATGGATGACTTTATTCATGTAGTACTGGTTCTTGATAAGAAACTTTCACATGCTATCAAAACAAGGCTTCTGTATTAACACTGTTTACTAGGAAGCCACCATCCAAAAGGGGTTTGGTAGCCTGTTGTCATAAAGATATGCATAAGAATATGAATTGGCCAGTCAGCTTCAAATGTATGATTTTTTTATTGTTGTTTTGATGAGTTTACAACATCCTTTGCCTGGACTAGAAGGGAAGAAGAATTATGAACTAATATTTTCAACTCTGAAATGTCTTTCAAGCAATAGAAATCTACAAAATCTTACGTGTCCACCTCCCTTATTTCCCATCTCGAGTTTGCTCCATTTTGGTCATTTCAGTGGACAAGTTCGATGGCACTGTCTTCCCAACCCAGACATTTATAGTTCTAGGTAGGACTGGAGATGTAGGGCTCTAAGCTCTAAGAACTAGGGACTTGCAGGTCCACATATTCAGGTCAGAGCAAGCTCTAGTCTTTCAATGAAGAGGCTTTGAGTCTGGAGCCTTGTGCTTCAAGTCTTCAAGAAATTTATAGCTAAAATCATCTTGGGCTTTTGTGCCAGCCACCCATCACCTAGCAGCTAGTATCAGAGCTCCTCTGCTTTGGGCACTGAGGTTCCCAGCTCTGAATGCTTTTCAGTTCTCTGGAATTCTGCCAGCAAGAAACAGAGCCCTCCAGGTTTTGCCATCCCAGCTCTCTACGGCTTCTTGCCACCACATTTCCTAGCTTGCTTTCACTAGTCACTTTCCAGAGTTCTTAAAAACCTTACTGTGAGTGCTGTTGTCATGGCCGCTTCTGCTCCTGCTGCAGGAACTTTAATTGCAGGGGCTTGTTTGCTCTGCACACAGTCACCTAGCACACTCAACCAGTGACAAAGACAACTAAGCAAACAAATGATCACTCAGGAGAGACTTTTATCAGGGCTTAATGTTTCATCACCAGGGACATGCAACACAGGAGGGAAGCCATCAGACTGATGAGGGAAAACCAAAATGGGCTTCTTATATAGACTTTAATGAATACATGTTCTTGTCCCAGCCATGACAAACCTTGAATGTGTGCCAATCGTGAGCATTTTGCTGCGTTAAAAAGGCTTAAATAAGGACAATCCCAATATAGGAGAGTCATCCCAGGGACTCTGAGGTTTATCCTCTCTGACATGACGTCTCCTATGCAGGTGCCAGTTACTGAGAGGAGAGCAGTCAATGCTGGTGCATGTCCTCCAGAAGCACAAGTGTGGGCTTCATCAGTAGCTAAGCTTCTAGTGTTTCTCAGAAGGGAAGATCCTCTAGCAGTGTTCAACAAGGCTGCCGTGGTGGTGGTCTAGCCAGCTCTCTAGCAGTTGTCTGATTGAAAGCTCTGCATTTAAGTCAACCAGGCACAAAAGAGAGGTTTGACAACTGTCTATCAAGTGGCTACTCAGCTCCATCATGACAGCTTCAATCATTTCAATGGGAGAAAGAGCAACAGTGCTTACTACAAAGATTCCTTTTGGGATCAACATTCTCAACTAGACTTCAGAATGCTTAGCCAAACTCTTAGCGATGGCTAGGTCTCTCTTATACTATCTTATTTATGATCATATTGTTCATTTTATTATTAGTTTGTCTTGATACACTGTGGTTCAAAATGTCCTATATTCCTCTCTGGCCTTAAACCCAAGAAGAGCTTGTCACAGCCTCCCAAATGCTGGAATTTTACAGATATGAGTCATGTATATGTCCAGCTTCTAATTCATCTTCTCTTACTCTTTGGGAGAATAATTGAATGTAACTGTAATGGTTTGTATATTCTTGGACCAGGGAGTGGCACCATCTGGAGGTGTGGCCTG
>NC_034590.1:160953613-160962041 GCF_900095145.1 Mus pahari | reverse complement strand
CCATGCCTGCCTGGATACTGCCATGCTCCTGCCTTGATGATAATGGACTGAACCTCTGAACCTGTAAGCCAGCCCCAATTAAATGTTGTTTTTATAAGACTTGCCTTGGTCATGGTGTCTGTTCACAGCAGTAAAACCCTAACTAATACAGAAATCATATTTATTTTCTGTGTATTTGTCTTCCTGCCTCTCTTTGCAAACCTCCCTTGGATTGTGGGAGACTTATCTCCTCTGTTTGTGAGCATATCTTCCCTCTTCCTTAAGTTTTCTCTTACAGATATTCCTTCTCTGGCTTACCTGTGGACACTGGAATGTTGAGTCCTCCTATTTAGAAACATCTATTTTAAGTTAATTAATTCATAATTAACACACCAAACACTCCCCTCCCAGTGCCTCCTTCAGAGTCTCTTCTCCACCCCTCCCTTTCTCCTCTGAGAGGGTGGGCCTCCTCCTGGGTGTCTCCTTACCCCGGCACATCAAGTCTCAGCCTAATTAGGCACATTTTCTCCATCTGAGGCAGACAAGGCAGACAGGAAGACTGAGCTGCACATCTGCTACAGATGTGTCTGGGGCTTCAGTCCAGCCTGTGTATGTCCTTTACTTGGTGGCTAAGACTCTGAGAGTTGCCAAGTTTGTCGACCTTTTTGGTCTTCTTGAGGGGTTTCCATGTCCTTCAGGGCCTTCAATCTTTCCCCCATCTCAACCTCCATCTAAGGTTGGACTATGGGTATCTGCATCTGTTTCAGTCCGCTGCTGGGTTAAGCCTCTCAGAGGACAGTTATGCTAGGCTCCTGTCTGTAAGAGTAATAGAGTAAACATCTAAATTTTGGGCATCTCATATAACACCTGTTTCAGCTATGAATTTGGCAAAATGGAAACCAAAACACTAAGTTAGATTCATATCAAATATTTCAAATCTTATGTTTTCTAACTTTGCATAGTACCATGTCTTTATTTTACCCTTAGTTACATTTAGAACAGTATGCAGTCATAATTTATTGTTTCCTACCTCTTATTATTTTTGTATAAATATGCACCCCTGCGGGGCAGTGGACTCCAGAGAAAAAGGGGAGTTGGAGAAAACCTGTGTCCCACCAGAGTTCCGTGCTCTGGGCGGGTGGAAGACTGCCACACCCTGTCCACATGGCCCTGGATGGGTGTCTGGCTGTGGGAAGCCACAGAATCCCAGCTTGCCAGGGGGTGGACCAGGGGCAGTCCTAGATACCAGGTTCCCAGTGTCTGGCATCCCATGCTGGATATCACGGAGGATCAGAGACAAATGGGGGCCCCCAGGGCAACTTGTCAGCCCTGGGGCCGAAGGGAGGAGAGGGCAGGGGGAAGAGAGGGCGAGCTGGATGGTTCTCACACGGGCGAGAGTCCTTGGTCCAGTCCATGGCTGGATCGCAGAAAGGCCTTCTGGCGGGAGGTTAGATGCAGCTCTTTAGGGGAAAGCCTATCCCATCATTCAAGCACAGCAGACCTTGATGAGCAGAGACAGTATACAGTTTTAGAGCTTTATTGTAGAAAGGCTGGGAGAATGAGAGAAGGTAGAAAGAGAGAGGCTGGCCACATGGAGTGAGGGGAGAAGGGAGAGAGAGAAAGAGAGGGGGGGGCTAGAGAGGAGACTAAGAAAGGTGAAAGCTTAAAGAGAGTGAGGAGGGGCCAATCAGCCCCTTTTAAAGTGGGCTGGGCTATCAGGTAACTGTGGGGAGGAGCATACCTGGCTATAGTCCGGTTACTGTGGGGGTGGAGTCTAGTTGGAATGCCAGAAGCTTGGGACATTGTCTGTGTGACTTATAGTCACAGAATCATGGAGTTGGGAGCTCTGTGGTACCTGACTCTGGGAACATGGCTCACTTTTCCATCCCTTGTAGAGTTTTCTACTGGGTCGCCAGAGCAAGCCTCATTCAACCAAAATAGGTTGCTTATCACTGCCCACATACACCCTCCTTAGCACACAGGGAGTTTTGATATTCATACATGTCTTTCATTTGGTTATGTTTCTTGAGTCCCACTGTCACTGATAAATGACATCATCAACTTCCTTCTGGTTTATAGCAGTGGCCTATTAGCTGATCATCAATTTTCTTAACTTTCCCAGATCAGAATTTTATATAGTTATTGGGATGTATTTTGAAAAAGAAAATCTTGCTGTGCCATGCCCCTATGTCTACCATTTACCTGATTTCTGTTCCTAGCCCAAACAATACAGGATGGTGAGGTCCTTACCTAAGATCTGACCTTACCGTGTACAGTGGCTTCCTGACTGCAAGATATATCCTACATTAACAGCAGAGGCGTCTTCCTCTTTCTTCACCACCTATTCTTATTGAAAATATAATTTTCTAAAATGTCAAACATTTTCTTATTTTAACTGTACTTTCTAACCTTCTTTGTAATTATATATCTAGTCCATAGATTTTTAAAAAAATCTTTACACTGTGTCTTCTTATTATTGAATGAATGCCCTTTTTAGCCTAGTTCCCTTTTAATTTGTTATATGGACTCCTCAGAAACAAAAAAGCTCCCTTTTGTATTGTTCAATACTTTAGTAACTGTCCAAGGACATGATCAGTGACATAATATTTTCTTTAGTTTGTATTTCTATGGCAAAATATCTGAAATTGGATATTACGAATTGAAAAGACGAACTAAGTTCATGGATATCAATGCTAGTGCTAAAGTTGCGTGTAAACCCCTCTTTACATCATTCTATTCCAGTTCTGTGATAACTAAAAGTCTGTGGGGGGGAGCACTGATTCATTAATAGGGGAGATTCCCAGCACCATGTCTTCATTACCTTCCAGTGTGATTACCTGCTAACTCGTCTACCATCGAACAACATCACACTAGGAACCAAGCTACCAGCAAGTCAAACTTCTGCAGAATAATGGCATCCAAGACATCTGAGTTTGGATAGATATCTTGAAAAAAACAATGTTTCAGCCATTATTTTAGCTTCTTACTCCAGGGAGACCAAATTTGTACAGAAACTCTCACCTGAGTCTACAGCTGTGACAGGAAGTTTTCAAATCAGATTAAGTAGATATTGTCCTCAGAGCAAAGAAGATCGAGGTACTTACTCAGAGACCAAAGCTTAGGTTGCTCTACAATATAATAATCTACAGCCTTTGCCTTTCATATGCCTGAATGTAGGCTCTGAACTACAGTAATTGCTGACTGTACCGGGTCCTGAGAACAATTATCCCATTCGCTACAGTGACACTGATGGGGATCCCTGGTCTCTGCCTCCCTAGTTCCTGAAGGGTTAATCAATCTCTGCGCTCTCTGTCATTAGGAAGCACAATGACAAAAAGAGCAGGACATCTAGCTGCAACTTCTGGTAGTAGTTTTTATGTTCTTAGGTGCCCTGCCAGAGAGAAGACATCTGAATGGATTTTTAACCCTATCAGTATTAATTCATTCAAGCTGCATCCTGGCAAGGATTCTTTGCAAGGGGCTGAGAAATCTTAATTATTTTCTATATGCCTAAATATATCAATGTAAAAACAGGGGGGGGGGGAACAGATCATAGGTCCGTGGGGCTGAAGGGGGCAGAGAAAGAGAAGGAAGTCAGACAGACAGAAAGACATATAGTGAGTGAATAAAGTGAACGAATAGCTATGACGATCACTCAACTAAGATTTCAACATACTGGGCTAGGATACATAAATACTTTACATGGGAATCAGCTATGATTGGTGGCATGTGTTCTGGTCCCCATGTAGAAGCAATGAGGAGCTTTAGGACTTCAGTAAAGAAAGATGCTCTGCCCTCAGAGCAACGAATTTTGACAAAAAAACTAAGGATTATACTGACATGTCTCTTTATTACTTAACATTTTCTTCATTTTAAAAATTAGTATTCTAAGCCGGGCGATGGTGGCACACGCCTTTAATCCCAGCACTTGGGACACAGAGACAGGCAGATTTCTGAGTTCGAGGCCAGCCAGGTCTACAAAGTGAGTTCCAGGACAGCCAGAGCTATACAGAGAAACCCTGTCTCGAAAACCCCCCCAAAATAAATAAATAAATAAATAAATAAATAAATAAATAAATAAAATTAGTATTCTATTGTTCTTGTAAGTTGTAAGTCTATTTAGCAAAAGCTAAATTCATCTGAGAATAGGAACCCTCAATTGAAAAAAATGCCTCATATAAAATCAGGCTGTGGACAAACATGTCTCTAGGGTATTTTTTAAATTGGCAATTGATGGAGGAATTCTGGTCTTTTGTAGGTGAGGACAACCCTGGGATGGTGGTCCCTCACTCTGTAATAAAGCAGGCTGAGGAAGCCATGAGGAACCAAATGGTAAGCATCCTCCTCCAAGGCCTCTGCCTCAGCTCCTGTCTCCAGGTTCCTGCTGTGTGAGCTCTGGTCCTGAGTTCCTTCAGTGATGAACTGTGCTGTGGAAGAGCAAGTATAATTAATCCTTCCCTCCTCACCTTCCTTTCTAAGACACCTATAGAAGACTCGGGATTCATATATATATATATATATATATATATATATATATATATATATATATATATAATTCTAATTCACATATATAATATATATAACATTACATATACATTATTATATATAATAATATAATATATATGAAATATATTAGAATTTGTTTTTCTAAAATTTAAATTTTATATTATTTTTTTCTTTTCAAACACTTCAATTCCTTCTCCCCACCCACCTCTAGTCCAAATTTATGCTTAGTATGAAAATGCTGAGCTAGAGAGTAATCAGTCATTCACATTCATGAATTTTCACTACTGAGCACACCTTATTTAATTTACAAGCAGAACTGAGGTTCTCTGCTCCACCACTTTCTGTTCTTACAGGAGCATGAAAACAAAAAACAAAAAAAAACAAAGAAAATACCGAAGATATAAGAGCTTGTGAAAAAAGATGCTTTCCCTAACTCCACCTGCACAATGTAAAATGGCAATGCAGCCTTTGACACTGCCCTCTTTGAGGTTCATTGCTACTACTGCTCCTCCATCTGTGGAATCAGCTCCTAAGTGAGGAGCAAGTCATAGTCCTAAATGGCAATCCCAGTGAGGCTCTCAGAAAGATGTGAGGGAAAACAGTTTCCTGACATTGTGTAAAAAGCTTTTTGAAACATTGTAATCTCTTCTTTGTTAAAAAGAGAAGTTCCACCGGATGCTTCCAGTGCGGGACTGGTTATATCTAATTGAATTGTTGACCCAGGGGTCCCATAGGAAACTTCAGAGAACCCAGGCTGTTGCCAGGATTGTAGATTGCTCTCCTCAAATTGAAAGCAAGACCCCACTGCTGTACAGAACACCTCACTCACTGGACATGCAGAAGTTGAGCTGCTACCTATGTACAGCCTTCACCCCTATTGCTAGCATCTTTGGTACCATGTTCTACCAAAGGAGAAACATACCAGCCCAGACACAAACCCTTCAAATTACAATAGTGTCTTGCCTGCAAGGCATGCTAAGGCAAGAGGGAAGTCTACCACCACATGGCACAGGAAGACTGTAGACACTTGAAAGCCCCCTACTGCCACACTACATGGAGGGGATGGGCAGAAGACACTCAGAGGCCTGCCAGTCACAAGGCTAGTGCACAGTAGGAGCCACTAAGATTTGCAAGTATGTACTGGAGAGATGGGAGAAAAAGAGAACTACAATGGCTAGAGCATTATGAAGAAAGGAGGGACAGGCGACAGGAGACATGAGGGTGGAGAGCAATAGCCTGATATGAGTAGCTTGCCCCAGTATCTGAGAACCTAGTAAAGTCTCAGCCCATGCTGCTGCTGAGGGCCATGTCTGGAACCTTGGCCATGCTGCAGCAGGTGTCTGGGCTGATAGCCAAGGTTCATATTACCACGAAAGCCCAGCAGACATCCCTGGTCTGGTATACTACCTGGGACCATGTTGATGTCCAAGGGCTGTGCTGAGCTTGACTTGTTCCTCACTGGTTTGGGCTTTCTGGAGAACTGATCCCACTCATGGCTAGCTGCAGCAGCCCACAAATGTCCCCAAGGACATGAGCACGGAAAAGCTGGCCCAAACACTCTTCTGCCATCAGGTAGCTTCTTCTACTCCTCACTCAGACTGGAAAGGGTTATGAGAGTGGTTGAGCTGGCATCTAGCCCCTTGCCTCTTGTGGCATTGTGTAGTGTGTAGTTTTAGCTACCCCACCATAAACTGCAAGAACAGGCTGTGCCAACACACACACACAAACACACACACACACACACACACACACACACACGCACACACACACACACGCACACACGCTTGTGCCAGTTAATCTTAAAACGTCTTTGCTAACTCAATGACTAGTCCCTCCTTCCCCTGGTTCCTCAGGCATAATCGGAAAGAGTGGCCAATGGCCACCCCAATAGTAAACTCACATGGCTGGTTGCCTTTATTCCCTGCTGCTACTACAGCCCCTCCTCTCCTAGTTCTCCTCCCTCTGCAAGCTTGCTTGAAGGGACCTGGAAGTCCCACCTATTCCGCCCAGCTCATTGGTCTCTAACATCTTTATTAATGGATCAAGAACATACTGCAGAACAAGACCTTATTAGCATCCGAACCATCTCTGCATTGGGATGAGCTACCCAGGAGAACATCCCCTGGTATGGGAGTACTGGCTGGCTTACCACCTTAACTACTACCCAGGCGCAGATATAAGTCTTTGAGTTGGCTCAGTGTAACAGCTGCTTCATCTATGAACTGCTGGAGCATGTGAAAGAGCTATTCCTATAGAGTCAAAGTGCAGGATCTCCGAGGCACAGAGCAACAACAGGATATCCAAGAGGAGTCCTGTGGAAGATCCAGTATGATCCAGTATTGACTGTGTAGCAGAAGCCAGAGGCCTCAAACCAGACTAATGCCTCAGTGCAATAAACATTTGCAAATAAAGATGTGTGGGCAAAAGTGTATACTGGGGGACAGTAGAGTATGGCTATATTGTTATAGCTTCCATGATGATGTGTATGTGTATATGTGTATATGTGTATGTGTATATGTGTATGTTTGTGATATATATACATACATATATATAGGATGTATATATATATATGTTTGTTTATTTTTTACTTTTTATATATTTATTTGGGGGGAATGTGGAGGTTGGCAGAGGGCAGGTATGAAGGAACGGAATTGGGGTACATGATGTGAAACTCACTAAGAATCAATAAGAAGTATTTTTTTTTTTTTTAAGAGCGATATGCTTGTGCAATTGTAGAACAAAGCTTGTGGCAGTGAGCTACCAATATCTGACTTAACTAAAGGCCTGCTCCACTAGATGGAGGTGGAGCCTGTCTCTGAGTTAGTTTCAGTGATCAACAACCTGAGACTAGATAGCCCCAGGGAGCTATAATGGAACCAAGTATAATTATAAATGTACTAAAAAATAAAAACAAAATGAGCAAACAAACAAAAAAAAAACACGCAACAATAAAATGGTGCCTAATGACATTGGCTGTACTCATGGGCAGTGCCTTGCTCAGCCATCAAAGAAGCTTCTTCTACAGCAATGGGAACAAACACACAGGGCCACAGCCAGACTTAGCCCTAAACAGGAGGCAAACACACAGGGCCACAGCCAGACTTAGCCCTAAACAGGAGGTCGCTACCAAAGCCCTCCCTCAGGAACTAGGAAACTGCAGAAGGAAAGGCAGAAAGGTTGTAAGAATCAGAGGGGACAGAGGGGACACAGAAAACAAGGCCTTCGCAGTGAACACGGCCAGTATGCCATGAACTCAGAGAGACTTAGGCAGCATCCACAGGGTATGCACGGTCTGTAGCCACCAGATGGGGGTGGCAGTGGTGTTCTAGAGCTCAAAGGAGAAGTGTATAAGTGCCCCCCAACCCTAGCACAGAAGCCATTTCCAACTGATAGCCACTTGCAAATGAAAATTTAGTTTCCTCCAAGGGAGTCTCACTAAAGAAAAACCAACCAACCAACCAACCAACAAACAACAACAACAAACTAGTCGCGGATAGACGGCATGTCCAGCAACAGATTGCTAACACAAAACAAATTCAAGGGCATCACTGGAGGATTTTGTCTCATAATGCCATGTCCGGGTTTTTTCTTTATTAGAATGTATTATGTATTTTACTTTTCTCATTTTACCCTACAAGTCCTTTGCATAAACATGTGCCTTCCAACTTAGTGTGTGAATCAGTGGGTCTCTGTTTCCTGTGCCTTGTCCTGGGCTCTTTTCCTTCTTTTTTGTTTTTTGTTTGTTTGTTTGTTTGTTTTGTCCTATTTGCATGGATTAGTTTTTATCTTATTTTATTCTTATCTCTTCAAAGCCTCTTTGTTTTCTACTGAGAGGATGGAAGGGTGTACATCCAGATGGCACTAGAGAGCAGGAGGAACCTGGAAGACTATAGGGAAGGAAAAATGTAATCACTTTATAGTCTGTGAGGGGAAAAAAAAAAAA
>NC_034590.1:160937419-160952598 GCF_900095145.1 Mus pahari | reverse complement strand
TGTGTGTGTGTGTGTGTGTGTGTGTGTGTGTGTGTGTGTATCCTAACACATCAAATAAAAATTAAATGTTTCAAATTTTGATTACAAAACAATCATATTTCTAAGTTCTAATATTCTAATGGTAGGATAAAATAAAAGAATACTTACTAAAACATAAATAAACAAAATAACGGGTTACATGATTTGAAAGACTAGTAGACATTTGGATCTAAACCTTCTAGAGCTGTAATGAGATGGGCTAAAATGAGCTTAAATTCCTCAGTTTATTCCATTCTTATTGGAAGACATTTACGATAATGTGACAAATTTTCAATTAGTCTGCTATTTGAATAATAGAAGATTTTCTCTAAACTTGTTGAGAATTCTCAAGTTAGATTTGATAACTAAAAAGTATGACTAGAATACGAAGTGCTTAATTTCTAATGTTGGGTGAAATAGAGGCAGCCATAATTTTTACTGCTCTGTACATGTGTGCGTGGTACATGAGTATGCACAAGCCCAAGTACTTGAATGGACCACACAGTCTATGTGTGTCTTAGTTAGGGTTTCCATTGCTGTTAAGAGATCCCATGACTGTGGCAACTATACTAAAGAGAGACATTTAAGGCTGGCTTACAGGTTCAGAAGTTTAGTCCATCATTTTTATGTCTGGAAGTTTCATGACATTCAGCCAGACATGGTGCTGGAAACAGCGGAGACCTGCAGGTAGCAGAAATAGTTCCTCAACCTGGCTTAAGTCCACCCTCAGTGACACATTCCCTCTAACAAGTCCACACCTACTGCAACAAGGGCACATTTCCTAATCCTGGACAAGTAGCCCCACTCACTAAGGATCAAGCATTCAAATTCCTATGGATCCATTCTTATTCAGATCACCATGCACCATCAGCAGACAACTCAAAGGTCTGTTCAATCTTGACCTTCTAGCCTGTTTGAGGTGTCCTCCATTGTTTATAGTATGCAATCTAACTAGCTCATGAGATTTAGTGATTTCTTCAGTCTCTACCTCACCCCTGTCATGGGTGCCCTGTGATTAGAGACATATACTGTCACACTTGGCTCCTTACATGAGAACGCATGTCCTCATGCATGCCTGGTATATTACTTTGCTTTCTGTTGCTGTTGTAAGTACCCCAGACCAAAACCATGTTGGGGAAGAAATGGTGTATTTCATTGTATAGCTTATAGTCCATCACAGAGGAGAGTCATGGAAGGAACTCTCCAGGCAGGAACTTGGAGGCAGAGAAGCGAAGACCATGTAGGAACTTACTTACAGGCTTCTTTATAATGAGTTCTTTAACTTACTTTCTGTACAACCCAAGACCATCTGCCCAGGGGTGCCACTGCCCAACTTGACAAAAACAAGTAAGCACATTGGGCAAGGGATTTTACCCATCATCCTAGGCTCCTTCCTCTTTTGAACAAAATCATTTTGTTCCATTTAATTGTCACTATTTCTTAAGTATCTTTTATTAAGGATCAATTTGTGATTGTTTTGAATTGGGAAGGGTAAGATTTGTAAAGCAAATTATTGCTAGTAATATTAAGAGCTACAACACTCTAATGTATTTAAAACAGAGTAATATGCACACAACTTAGGAAAAAAGTTGTGTCTTAATGGTGGCAAATGCTCTGTTCCAGTGGAATAAAATGAATCTTGTAAGTGCTACCAGTGTGAGTCACATCTTTATGAGATGCTTAAACTTTAATTTAAAGATAATTCATGAGACAAACATGGAAGGGAATAAATACCTCTTTAGATACTAGTGTCAAGGACTAGACTGCAAAGCAGGTGAGTTAAGCAAGCCATAATAAGACCATCATGTACTGAATGGAGAGCCTATAGGAAAGTGGACAGAATTTTATTTTTTTTTGATTGAAAGTTGAAGGATGTTATCTTTCTTGAAGACTTCCTTGAGGGAAGAAAAGCTCTTTGGTTTTAAAACTCAGTGCACAAGTCGGTATGATAAAAGCACACATTAAGCCATATATCTGCGATGAAGATATACAAAGCAATACAGAAAGCATTTTTGTTTTGTGGGAAAAGGTTTATTTTCCCGTTGTAGAATAGGAACTTGGGTGGTCTCCTAAGAAAAAATAATCTAAAGATTACAAAAGCTAATTATCCTCTCCTTAGGGCTGGAAGAAAGAAAGGGAACGGAACAGAATCTTTTCTTTTCTTTTTTTTTCCAGCTATAGTTGGACAGCTTTTGTATTCTACTGGAGCCTATAGAATCGAGTCAATTAGTCACAGAATGCTAGCACCAAGCCTCATGCCAACAGTCTAAAGCACACAGAGGCAGTCCACTCAGACCCGAGCAGCTGCGCATACTTCTGAATTCTGCACTGAGCCCTTAAAGTCCTTTGCATCTTTCTCTCTATGGCAACCTTGGTGTGAGGATAAAAAAAGTAGTTTCAAGCCACAGCCTACTGTGGATGCTCTCCCCTTAGTTCTTCTGTCATAAAGAGTGGATTGTATATGACATAGAGTGTGCAGTGTAAGCTAACAGTCAATTAACTAACGACAAAGCTCTTATAGGAAGCCCTAATCACTATTTATGGCTCCCTCTGGCATTATCTAAACTTGATACAGCAAAAATAATTGCGTGTTCCTTTATGAGCATGCAGGTGCACACCACTGACTAACTTGACCAATAACGAATACAGTGAGTGCTGTGTAACAAGGGAAAGTCTGAGCAAGGTATCTTACCAACAATGTCCTTTCACTCTGCCAGACAAATCACAAGGGAAGGAATTTTCCAAAAAGTTGCCTGCCATCTGTTCTTGGCAATACACCATCTTCACCCTGCCACTCTATTAGTGCATTATATAGATACCATTTTAAAAATCAACAATGATGTTTATCCAGATGTTATACAGTAGTTTAATTTGATGGATATTATTGACTTTCAGCTTGACAGGATCTAGAATCAATGAAGAGATAAACAAGGCCCAGCTCATGGTTGAAAGGGACGTTCTTAATTAGATTAATTTAAGTTGGCTGAGCCACCCTAATGTGGATGCTACCTTTTCATGAATTAGAGTTTCAAACTAAATTTTAAAAAGGGAAGTAAGCTGAGCTTAAGCTTTCATCACTCTGTTCGTAACTAGTGATCCCAATGTGACCAATGTGCTGTCTCTACCCACTGCTACTGTGACTTCTCCACACTAACATATATGTTCAAACTATGGGCCAGAATAAAAGCTTTCTTCCTTATACTGCTTTTCTCAGATATTTCTCTCACAAAATTAAAAAAAAAAAAATCAGAAAGAATTTTACTATCTATTGAACATATATTATTTGTGTTGGTTAGGTTTGTTTTGTTGATGGTGGTGGTCAATTTGACACAGTCTAGGGCCATCTTGGAGTGGGGAACATAAATTGAGAAAATGCCTTCATCAGATTAGCCTGTAAGTCTGCATGACCTTCTTCATTTCGGACTGAGGTGGGAGGACCCAGCCTACATTGCTTGGTAGGTGGTTTGGGGTTTCATTAAACGCAAGCTGAGCAAACCATAAAGAAGAAGCCAGGAGAGACAGAGTTCCCCTCCTCCCTTGGTTCCTGCTGCCAGGTTCCTTCCTTGAGTTCCTGCTCTGACTTTCCTTCACAGAGGAATAAAGCTGTAAGAGGAAATCTGCCTTTTCTCCTCAGTTTGTGAGTTTATAGACTCCTAAGTGGACGTTGTTGTGTGTAGTTTTGCTATCCAGCCTTAAGCTTCAGGAATAGGCCCTGCTACCAGCCCCCACCCAGATTCCCTTGGATCCACAAATAACTCCCCCCTCCCATACACACACACACACACACACACACACACACACACACAGAGTCACGCACTCCAGTTAATTTGAAAATGCCTTTGCTAATTCAATGACAGCTAACCCTCTACCTCAGGCATTATCACATAGAGTGGTCATTAGCTACTCAAATTGAAGACTCATATAGCTGCTAGTCCTGCAGCTACTCCCTCCTTCTCCCTCCCACAATCCCCTCGATTCTGCCTGTGTCCTTCTCTAAGTGTCTCTACCTGTCCTCAGTCATTGGTCACTGGTATCTTTATTAATGGATCAAGAACCAATTGGGGAACAGGATCTTAGCATTAGAACCAATCTCTATACATTACGATGTGTATTGTCTAGTGTTCTCATAGAAAAGCAAATTAGAGCAGTGTATTTTAGCTACTGGATACCCTGTTGAACTCAAAAATTGGTGCAGTACTGTCTGTTTATTTTTCATGTAAAAACCAAAGAAAATAGTATTAAACAGCTCTACTAAATAAAGTCCTGTCAGAGTCTTGTTGAAGAAGGGAAATAAAGATCCTGAGTATATCTGAGGACTTCAGATACAATAGAGGAAACAAACATAAAAATTGGAAGATTTGAAGATCATACTGGGGGCTCTTCAGGTAAAATAGTGACTAATTTAAAAAAAAATCAAGATGATACTCTTAGTGGAAATATAATTTATATATGACTGGAAATCAACCAGAATATGAACAGTTATTTGATGAGATGATATCAAAGAGAAGTTTAGAAAAATGATAATTATTGTTTTCATGATGCCTACAGTTTAGCTAAAGAACGAAAGCATCAATTTTGAACAATCAGCTATATTTACACACAGTTTGCACAGTGACAGGACACAGATTTTGAAGTGTCACAACTATTTCTGCCATGCCTGTTTAGTAATCTAAAATATGTATTCAAATGTAAAAAGTGTCATGATTCTGACATGATGTTCATTGTTACAGAGGTAATTAGCTTTAAGTTGTCAACACTATCTAGAATCACCTAGGAAGGCAGTTTCAATGAGGCAGTCTAGAACAGGTTAGCCCTTGGGAATATCTGTGTGGGCTTATCTTAATTAGTCTACTTGAAGTGAGATGATACATTCCAAGAAGAGTGGGTTGTGCCATTCCCTAGGCAGAGGATTTTGGACTGCAAATGAGTGGGTAAAGTAAGTTGACGACTACTGTGTATACATTAAAGAGTTGTTATATGCTCTTTACTGTTGATGTGATGTGACTAGTTAATTCAAGTTGAACCTATCATGACTTCCTATAGCAATGGGCAAAATAATCTGGAAGTGTAAGCGGCATAAACCTTTTCTCTCTTCAATTGCTACTGTGGAAGTATTTTATCAGTTCAGCAGTAAACAAAAGTAAGATGTATATGATACACCAATTGTCCTCAATTATCCATGATTCTTTTCCCAATCATCCAAGGGGAATACTGGATGATATAAATCATAATATCCATTTAGAATTACACTCAGTCAGTCATATTTCCTGCCTCTTTTGAAGCTATGATTACATCATATTTCATCTCACTGTTTACTCTAACAATTAGAAAGTTTGGTCAGAGGTAGGGTCTATAGAGTAGCAACTGCCTCTCAAGTTGAGAGCCTCAGTTCTGAGTAAGAGACAAATGGATAACTGCCAATGTTTACACTTTGAAAAAGCTTTCTAATCTTTAGGCAGAGTTGATGTAAGATCACGTATAAGTTTCTAAGAAGAATATAAAAGATACCGAAGAGATGGTCTGTATAACTTGTGTCCTTGATTTGTAATACTAAAAGCCTATTGCTTGAAGCTTCAACCAAGTGTTTTAATATAAACTATGAATTACTCAGAAATGTTCATGTACTTGGAAAGTCCAATTATTTCAGTTAAATGTGTACTGACGAGAAGGTCTCCAAGACCCAACAGCAGCAACAACAAAATCTTCCTACTTGTTCAAGTTAAAAGTATTTCCATACTTTATGGAATCTGGGAGTTACTTTAAATACTAAAAGACTAAGAAACCTAAAAATGATTGTGAAGAGCTCACTTAGACTAGAAAACACAAGCACTCATTAGAGAGAGAAAGTTTGATGTAGAATTGGGAGAATGAGAAAGCAAAGTATAAAACAAACACGAAAGGGGGAGGGGGATGAAAAATTCAGATTCCTCTCTGTACAAATTGCTGTAAGTTTGTAAGTTGATGCCTACAGAATTGTGGGAAGGCTATCAGTATGCGGTGTGAAATAGAAAAGCAAAGTAGAAGTAAATTTCCTACAGCATACTAGGGCCAATGACCAAAGGACAATACACTTTAATTAGTGAACAAAAGAATTACATTCTTTAAATGACCTCAGTGTCTTTGATACAACCTTCATGACTTCAAGACAAAAATCTTGATTGCTTTCTGCATTGTTTTGATTATGGGCATTAGTCTGCTTGCTTAATTAGCACACAGAAGAGGCAGTTCTTATCGCAATTTTCAATCTTCAATGTGGATTCTTCCATATGAGATCCTTAGGAAATACTTCTTAGGGTAATCGTAACATTATTTCAGTGTCTGTTACTTTGAAATGATACATGTGTTATTATTTTAAGAATTCAAGGAATAGTTTAAATGTCATAAGTGTAAAATTATTAGAGCTAACATTAAAGAGTATTTAAAGATATTCTGTAAATCCTAACAGTTTTCTCTGTTGCTGAAAATTAAGTTTTCGTGTAGTTATCTTCCTTGTTCCTCCTCCGTGTCTTGTTTCTGCTCCTCCTCCCTATCCTCATCTTTCTGTTTGCCCTCCTTCTGCTTTATCTCTTCACCATCATCTTCCTGCTCCTCCTCTTGTTCATCCTTCTTCTCCTGTCCCCAACCGCCTCCTGTTCTTTCTCTGTATCACAGTTTTTATAACAATTTCATAAATTAACTTTTAGTTTTAGCAATACACCTACTTCTTAAAAATTAAGATACTTAGATAGATAAATAAACTAATAGGAGCCTCCTTTTTTTTTGGTCATGAAAATGTGTCTTCATTTTTTTTTTAGTTAAAATAAATCTTCAAAGAAATGCTTTCCAAAAACAAAACAATTTGCAAATCCCATACAAACAAAATTCCATATAAACTCAGATGGCTGGTTTTCACTCTGTTTTCAGTGACTTGCATCAGGTTACTGAGATGTTGATCCTAAAATAGCTACTTAAAAAATTCTGCATCCTCTGGTTGAAGCAGTCCTGGCAAGAACGATTTTTATCACCCTCAAGGTCTAGCCTATTGTGTCCTACCCTGGGTGCTTGTCTCAGAAAGACAAAGTAGAGAGGGCAGGTTCCACCTGCTTCCTACCTCTCACGGTGAAGCTGCAAGTAGAAAAGGGTATCTGTGAAGAGTTTTGACATCTGAGGATGAAAAGAAATCTGTGACTGAAAGGCAGCATTGTTAATATAAATGGAAAACCTACAGATGCCTGGGAGGTGACACTAGAATGCAAATCATTTTCTAAGACATTGTTGTACCCTTTATCCCAAACCACCCAGGACAAACAAAGAAAACTCTCTTTTTAGCTACTAAAGTGAGCAAGAGAAAACTCTTTTAAACTGTCTTTAAAAAAAAAACCTTCAAATATTATATTATGGAGAAAATCTTAAATGTTTCCAACTGGCTGCAAATAAGTGATCATTTGATGTACTGTTTGGTGTGTGCTTAATCCCACAAATTCAAAGTGGCAGGCCACCAATCCAAGTCATGGGCAAATTATTTAAAGCAAGCAACTAATTAAAGCAAATAGTCCACAAACAGTGGTTTCCAAATGGAGTATTGGGCAGTCAAGTGGGTGGGGTTACAGATGCTGAACATAAGTGCAGGAAGTTGGTCATAACGACATGAAACAAAGACTTGGTTGTAGGGTGGTCACAGCAAAGTAGTTAGAACAACCCTCTTTATGTCTTTACATTAACCTTTGCAAAAAAAAAAAAAAAATACAAACATGGTAGCCATTTCCTGGAAAGGAATACAGAACCATTCATAGATAAGGTTACAGGTTGGGCATAGTCCCATATTTGAGAAACATGTTTAATCATAAGCAGAAACGAACCTCTTTTGTCTTTACTACATGATGACTTTTAAGCCTTAGATGGAGGCAGGCTGGTTCTTCAATGTCCCATGCTGTCCAGCCAGCGTATACTGTAGAATAAGATTGAGAGCAGACTAATTTTGACTGCAAGAATATACAATTGCAATGTGTTTTCCAGGTGCATATTTAGGAAGTTCATTAAATTACTCTGCAACTAAAAGGCAAGTTATATTTTATTCATGCTTCTACTTCACCCAGCACAGGTATCAGGTTCCTGTAACAGTTAAAAGACTGACATCTTATAGAGTAATTAACAGCACCAATGAATAACCTATAAAGTAAATGAAACCAAGTCACGTTCATAATCCCTCTCTTATTTTATTACATATCCCACACAAAAGAAAGCATTGCTTTTTCTGCTCACCACTTAGATTGCATACATAACAAATGTTGACGCAAGCTCCTTCCACTTTTTGATTTAGTAGAGAGAACTCAGAACCTCTTAAAAATGTATTTCTAGAAACTCAGTGCTGATCGTAGATACTAAATTCTGCCACACTCTTGACTTTCCAGCTCATGTTTCAAATGGACTGGCAACATTTTATCTACTCTGTTTAAGGTTTGTTTAATACCTTAAACCAACAAGGTATTAAGAGGAGAAATGCTAGGTAGTTGCACCAGGGCGTTGAGGGAGGGAATCCTGCCACCAGTTTCTTTATTTTCTTCCCAAATGGTTACTACATGCTGTAGGGCAGGGATCAGACTTCATAGCTGTTTCAATACTTAAAGGGAAAGGCTTAGGCAGCCCAAATTTCAAGTCACCATAGAAAAAATATTAGCAGGAAACAAATGGCTGCGGAAAAAATTTGCAAGTCAAATTGGAGCTTTCTTCTCTCAGGCAGCAAAGTGTTTGCTTCAGTTCAGAAAGAAAAACGAATAAACAAACAAATAAAGCAACAAAAGGAACCTCACATGCTGTGTGCACCTTCTGTCTAAGGTAAACCTGCAGCTGGAGTTAACTGTTGCTCTAAAGCACCATTGCTCTGCTCGCAATCTGATCCAGTTAATGTTTTCGAATACTTTCCATGTATTTCCTGGACTTCCCTAAGACTCGCTAGCAATCTGGCTGTCAAGGCTATGTTTAGAATGAAATATTGGTGAGCTAACATTTACTGGCTATTGTTTCTTTGCATTTCTTTTGGAACTCATGATTAGCCCTGCACTTAAGAGTACAGCAAGAGTCTGAGCACCGGGAAATGTCCTCATGAGGAGGTTTTCTCTCTCAAAATACTCTAAGTTTGCCTCATTTCCCATCAACATGTGTTACAAATGCCACCTAGAAATGATTCAATGTCTGAAGTCAACTGCACCAGTGGTGAGCTCATCACTTGAAATACAGAGAAATGGACATAAAGACAATGGAAATCACTGCGGTGGATAGTGTTTAGGGTATCCCAGAATTCTGCACATGAATGGGGATTTATTTTCTAAGCATCTTCATTCTGTGATGATAACCAATTTGATACAATCAAAGAAACTTTGATTGGGAGGAAAGCAGTACTATACCAGAGATGAGAATGGGATCCCGTTTAATCCTTTCTATGTCACTATTACATTCTTTCACTTTATACTATTGGAAACTTCATACCTCTTGACTAAATGTCATAGCACCAGAAGGTGTTGTGCACACTACTGGAAGAGAACAGTAATAAACAATCTTACCAAACTGTCAACCCTGAGCACTACAATAACAACTGGCCTGGCAAGACATGCCCATAGGTGTAAGAATGTCATGCTATTAAACATCCAATTTCTCAGTGGATTTAAGGCCTGCTGCATAAATAGTAACCCAGAAATGGTACTGTTATCAGGGCAAAAAGACAGTGGCTAGATACGCTGTAGGCCCTAGGGAGGAACTTATTATTATTACTCTGGTAAATGACCAGAGTATTAAACAATTACGTGTTATACCTATAGAAATGAGAGGTTTGTGCATCTCTCAACTCTCACCACTAAAGTTTTTGATGATTGTTTCTTTGTTTTGTTTTGTTTTTTAGTAAATGACAATTAACATGAGACTCAAAACTGGCCAAGGTACAGAGAATAAGAAATTGTAGAATGTATAACCTTAGTGGGACATCTATCTTATACTTCCTTCTCTCAATGTTCAGAAACCACTGAGGGAGAGAGCTGGTCAGATTATAAGAGTGAGAGAGTATTGATGAATACAAAGAAAAAGTGGTGTGCAGACACACAGGACAGTTGTACAGGTCATGTCACAGCAGTTGTGACATCATCTCCAAAGTCAGTGAAAATTCTGACAAAATCCCAGAATAGAGAGGGGAGCTGGTCACATATCCTCACCCCTGGTCAAGGATCTATTGGTAATTGATAGATGCTTGGAGCTGAGGAGTTTTCTTTAACAGTGTAATCTCTGGTAGATCAAAAACACTCCAGGGGAAGGCCACAGATTCAAGGGTGTATGAGTAGCACAAATTGTATTTCATGAGTTTACAAAAGGAACAGTGAGTAAAGAAGGAGAGTCGTTCAGGGAAGAGCTGGAGAAGGAGGCAGCTATGACAGGATATACACAAAGTTCTCAAAGAACTAATAAAACAAGAAAATAGAAAAGAAATATATTCCCTCAGCCAAGGAAACAGACAGAAAAGCGATGCCAGAAAAGACGGGGAAGGGCAGAAGGAAAACAATCACCTTTGCCTTTGGCACACAAACTCCTTGAAATGTCACCAATAAAACAGGGCGACAGGAAGAGAAACTTCAGGAGATTCCTAGGCCTCTGATGTGAACCAGTATCAATAAGGATAACGCCTCTAATCACGTACCGTCAGGCAAGCATCACAGAGAGCTGCTGGATATGAAGGGGCCCGAAGAGCAGCGTTACTATGGAACACTGTCAATCTGTGGAGACCCGTGACTTTGATAATAAAAATTCTCATTTGTCAATGCCTCATCATGATATCACTTTCCTGCCCGCCTCAAAGTCTAGATGTACTCTTCAAAGGCCTTCTCCAATTCTCCTGTCAATATCCATTTACTTAATCTTGATAGGTTAACAGGATTTGATATTTAAATAACTTTACTCACATGGAGCTCTGCAAAGTGGTTGCTGAACACTTGGGACTGGTGATTTTAAATGTGTTGAGCTTAGTTTCATGCATTTGCTTAGATCAGTACCCTTTGGAAGTCTGAGGCACTGACATGTCTGCAGACTATTTTGGAAGTCATCACAAAAAGACAGAGTAAAAGGGAAGTATATGTGAGACAGGGATGTGAGGTAGAAAAAATATAATGTGTGTTATAGAGGTTGCTACAATGTAAAATAAGGGTCTGGGTCTTCTCAGATTCCAAGACCCATGGCAAAGGCCTCATAGCTTTGTGTAGTGGATCTGGTCCCTAATTGGCTGAGTGTATCTTCTGAAAACACTAACTATTGAGTGAGTGTCTGAACATTATACCTTTCTTGGACTGACCGATATTCCGTGATGTTGAAAAGCTCCCTGAAGCAGAGAAAAAACAAGCCTATCTTTAGGCTCTATAGTATGAGAATGAACAAAAATGTTCACCACTGTGGCATTAGCAGATTTAAGTCAGCGAGTATGAGGCATACAGAAAGCATCAGTGATAGTCACTGGCAAGTATAGCTCTGAACTTCTTGGGCTCGGCACAGTACAGTTCTCTTGAAAACTATACCAGATATGAGGTATAAGAAGATGTTAAAAAACACATGCTAGAGGCCCCATTCTTACAGTCTGTATGAGACCATGGAATTCAACAATCTTTTCTTCTGCTATCAGCGTATTCAACTTGTGTTTTAAAAGACATTAATACAACAAGTCCACTAATGGTTTCCTTGTGTTCTAGACATATGCTACCTTGTGGCACTCCAACCATAATGCAAATATGGATCAATAGCTATTGATCTGATAGAATTGAACGTTACGAGACAGATCCCAGCACAGGGAAGAAGTGACTCCAAAGTCTCACCCATAACCAAGAAGGTACTTATTCATACCTGATACCAGTTGGAAAGAAGAAATCAGTTTCCTCCAGTGGCATGTAACTGGGCATATGAGCCCTGCTCCAATAAAGGCCTAAGCAGTTGGATAGCAAAAATGAACTCCATATTTGTTTGCTCATTTGGTTTTTGTGTGTGTGTGTGCATTTTTGTTTTTGTTTTTTGGTATTTTTGATTGTTTTCCTACATTTGTATTTTTATATTTTTTGTGGTTTGTTTTAAGAGACAGTGAGGGGAAAAGAGAGAACATGATTTGGGTCTGTAGGAAGATTGAGAATTAAGGGAGGGGAAGAATGTCATCAAATTTAGTATCTTTTTTTTAAATTAACGTTAAAGAGTTTGAATAGTCCAAAGTGATAATATCCCAGAATTAAAGGAGAACTTTTGTATAACAATTATTAAAAGTCAATAATCTAAAAGAGATTAAGATGCTATAAATTCTGCAAAGTACTTCATTGCAAAATAGTTTATTGTAAGGGAGGGAGGAAGAGAGAGAGAGAGAGAGAGAGAGAGAGAGAGAGAGAGAGAGAGAGAGAGAGAGAGAGAGATTTTCTAAGAAACAGAAACTAAACCTTAAAGCTGCTCTTCTTAAATCTTAGTAGAACCTTTAACAGGCCACCCTAATAGTTTTTAAGAATGATTAGTTCCATGTAACACAGTATAGGGGAAATTAAGTGAGTTTTATCATAATGGAACAATTAGTAATTTTCTTTTATGGTATAAAGTGCCAATGGGTTTGAAGTAATATTGCACAATATTTCATGTTACTTTAATAGTACATAATAATGCTTCTGTAAAGGGGATTTTGAGAAAAATGATGATGCATATCATGCTAAGTGTCAAGGCCAATAATAACACTTCTTCTACCTTCATCAAGATTATATCTAAGATAGTGTCTAACTCCACACAAACTGAGGAGGGACTCTACAGTTGGCATCTTAGAGTTGTCCTATGTTGTCAGTCATACTGGCATGTCTTTCATTCAGCTGCCTCAGCACCTGGATCAGCACATTTAGAGACCCTTATTGTGGGGGCATGCATAACAATGTCCTTCATATCTTCATCTATAAACATCTTGTAAGCCTATGATAGCAGTGGAGTGATAGAACCCAGAAGGTGGTGACTGTCCATCGAATGAGTCCTTTTGTGTGCTCACTAATATTGAAATCTACTTTTTGTAACTGGACTTTTGAAGGTTTGATGGGTACTTATTTTTCCACCCTTCTCCACCCTTCTTCTTCTTCCCTTTCAATACCTTAACACTAGGGAGGAGAGAGAAAAAAAGGATAAATGAGAATCAGGGCAGTGATATTGTTAGACTACTCCCTGCTCATTAGGGGCATCAAGCTCCTTGGGGCAAGTTTGCTCTTTGCTATCAGGATATTTCATTGCCTCTTCTTGCCTCTTCGTGCAGGACCACTTAACAAACTACAACAAAGCAGGATGAACTGCAGCCAACAATAGCCAGCCACAACCAACTAACATCCAGCCAACCAACTCTCTTCTATCAGGGTCCTTACTTTTATATATCCTATGAAAAGTCTCCAGAATTCCAAATGTCATATACTCACAAAAACTATCTGCAACTGCCAAAATCCTGCCCCTGCTAAAGCATGGTTACAGTCTATGAGGCAGCCCCATATCCCACACTTGGGATTAGAATGAAACCGTATTCCTGCAATATTTCTGTGTTTTTAAGGAACCAAAACTCTCACTACACTTTGTGTATGAACAAATAAATTCATGAATAGACATCTACTACAAATTTTCCTGGCTTGGATTTTCCAAATGTTTTTCAGTTAACTTATCAGACCATGATAGTTTTTTTTTTTTTTTTTTTTTTTTTTTTTTTTTTTTTTTTTTTTTTTTTTTTTTTTTTTTTTTTTTTTTTTTTTTTTTTTTATGCATAAACTTTAAGCTGTCTTCAGACACTCCAGAAGAGGGCATCAGATCTTGTTACGGATGGTTGTGAGCCACCATGTGGTTGCTGGGATTTGAACTCTGGACCTTCGGAAGAGCAGTCGGGTGCTCTTACCCACTGAGCCATCTCACCAGCCCCGATAGTTTTTTTGTTTGTTTGTTTGTTTGTTTTTTTAAGGAATAGGAAAGACTTTGAGACTTCTGATTAGGAAAGGGTTTGAACACTATAAGCTGACCTTAGCCGACTATCCTAATAGTAGCTTGGAAGATTATAATACTGTGAACAATGTTTACTATGGAGGCCTAGCACAAGAGGTTTCAGAGGGGAACCACATTTGAAACTAGGATAGAGACTGTTCTGGCCTTTTTCTACAAATTTGCCTGAGGATAAACTGAAAAGTTGTTGATAGTCAATTGGTGGAACTCTTTGTGAATTTTTTTTTAAGAGATATTAGAGATGTGTCATTTGAGACAGGCTTTGTAGTTTCAAAGGATGTAGGCTATTTCTGGTCTCCTCACTCCCCTCTACCTCACTATTGTCAATTAAAAGTCAAGCTATCAGCTACTGCTCCAGTACCATGCCTGCCTGCCTGATACCATGCTCCACACTCCATAGATTCTAACCCTCTGTAATCATAGGCTACATATTAAATGCTTTCTTTACATGTTGCCTTGGTCATGGTATCTTATAGCAATAGAAAAATACCTAAGTCTACCAGCTAGTTTGGGAATCTAAACCTACTTTCTCTGTTCACACTTTTAAAAGAAAGCTACAAAGCCATGAAACCTCATCTTTATCACCAATCTTACCCCCAGGCCATTAAACTGTGTAAGCTAAGCCACTTCTTCGAATTTCACCATGTCATGCACAGTCTTCTCCAGGCAAGATTATAAGATATTGTGATATCTCATACTTCGGAACTTATCATTGTGTGCTTCATCTAACAGAGGACAAATGTCTAAGCGGTGAATCATCAAGCTTCAGAACCCTCTCCTGAGAATGTAGCCTCTAGAGTCACATCCAGGGAAACGGTCTTTGTACACGCATCTTGTCTGAAGGCTTCACAGAAAACTTTGTGTGAAGGGAAATGTGAAATGAGTTGGAAAGAAAAAGATGAAGAAAATATTTAAGGAACAGTGTTCCAAAAATTCTATTGAGGCCAAGACAAAGACAACCCAATTGCCAATTCTCGGGATACTCTTGAGAATCACTAACAAACTCCACCCTGCCCCCCCACTCCACCCCCCCCCACACACACACACAGTGATTCAGATAGAACATGTGCATGTCCACTTGCTAAGAATTGCCTCTGAAGGGAATTAACTCCTCCGTACTGTAGAGCTTTGTAAAAATATAGGAACTGAAGGAACCCAGTTATAGGAAAATG
>NC_034590.1:160915236-160937228 GCF_900095145.1 Mus pahari | reverse complement strand
GGAGAGGAGAGGAGAGGAGAGAAGAGAAAAGAGAAGAGAAGAGAAGAGAAGAGAAGAGAAGAGAAGAGAAGAGAAGAGAAGAGAAGAGAAGAGAAGAGACAATGTGTTTATTATTAGAACTCATAAATACAGGATTAACATTGACCAAAGCATTAGTTACATTAAATGTAAGTTAACCACAGCTATTTATAGGTAGAGCAGATGACTGTAGAGGGTGGTAAGCTCCCACCGTGAAGAACATGTGCAGAGAAGGAGAGGAGTGCTTTTGCTTGCTCCTTGCAATCTTGTCTCTCATGGTGGCTCCGGAGCTGTTACTTTCCTGTATTTCGAGGTTGAGTTAACAGTCTTGGGAATTTTTTGTAAGACTAGGTATCCATGAATTGTACCTGATACAGCTGTTTCCTGAGAGGCTCTGCCAGTGCCTCACAAATACAGAAGTGGATGCTCACAGCTGTCGATTGGACAGAGCACAGGGTCCCCAATGAAGGAGCTAGAGAAAGTACCCAAGGAGCTGAAGGGGTTTGCAGCTCCATAGGAGGAACAACAATTTGAACTAACCAGTACCTCCAGAGCTCCCTGGGACTAAACCACCAACGAAAGAAAACACATGGTGGGACTCATGGCTCTAGCTGCATATGTCACAGAGGATGGCCTAGTTGGTCATCAATGGGAGGAGAGGCCATTTGCCCTGTGAAGGTTCCATGAGCCAGTAAAGGGGACTGCCAGGACCAGCAAGCAGGAGTGGGTAGGTTGGTAAGCAGGGGGAGAGGGAGAAGGGATAGGGGGTTTTTGGAGAGGAAACTAGGAAAGAGGATAACATTTGAAAGGTAAATAAAGGAAAAATATCTAATAAAAATGTATTCAGGAAAAAAAGAATTCAAAACACAGTAAAAAAAAGAAGAGAGAATGTTTTGAAGCTTAGAAAGCTTTTACATAGAGTTGGCAAAATGTAGGGCAAAAGACTCTTATTTTTATTTTGCCCCTCTCTTTTCTATTCTTGTTTTTTTTTTTTTTTTTTTTTTTTTTTTTTTAAATTATTGGTCCTAGGGATTGAACAAAAGATCTTGTGCATGCTGGCCAAAAATTCTACTAATGAGATAATCTATGATCTTAAAAGTTACTGTTGAGTGGTTATAAAAAGTCTTGCTAAATAATGGTGTCAACTGAAAACATAGCCATTCAAGAAAGCAAAATATTGAGTGTAGGTTTCTATGCATTGCAAATTCTTTCTGAATTGACATTAGATCTAATTTGTTACAAAGCACCATATCTGAGATGTATCCAAAATGAAGATTCTTGCTTTCTGACATAGAGAATATTTGCTCAATAATCTTTTGTTGTAACATAGTACAAGCTAGATTAGGACTGACATTTAACACAGAGTCCAATTTCAGCAATGTGAATAAAGTCATCAGGATGTATTCCTTCCATGTTTCCATATTTTCTTTCTTTTTTCCTTTTATTAACTCAATAGACGATAATAACCAACATTTACTCTCAGCAATAACAAAATAATTGTTCATCACAGTGAAGGAATAGGTTGTCAACCCTGAAGATTATAAATGTTCCTTTTTCCTTTGAGGCATAGTATGTTTCTCTTAGGCTCTTTAACAATGGTAGACTGCTGTACCCTTTAATTTCACTTCACATTCCAAACCAAGGTAATTGTCATAGTGGCAAGAGTTGAGACCTACAGACATGAGCAGTTCTTTTTTTTTTTTTTTGTATTTGCAAACATTCCCAATATGATATCATTCAGAATCACGTGCAGAAGTTATAAAGTATAATGTAGAATCCCTTATAGACAAAGTAAGAAACTTCAGATCAAATCCTTCATAAAGACAACTAGATTTACCACAGAGTGATCACAACTAAGCTCTTTAGAACCCTATAAATTGCTTAAAGGCAGCAGATTTTTTTTTTCTAGAAGGATCTTAAATATTGGCATGGTTTATAAAGATTTTAAATGCATCACCTGTGGATATGGTAAAAAAGCTTAAGAAAATATTGCCTAAAATATTACAATATTTCCTTTGAAAAGAATATTGATGAATGGTTAATTCTCTGAAAATAAGCTGAAAAAAAGTGATGGTAAATAAAGCTGAAGTATTTTAACATGTAAGTATTGTCTAGGAAATAATAAAGGAACAAAGCTTAGGTTAATATGAGGACATTCGATGGGATTTTAGTAGTAATTATCAAAGAAATAACAGAGAAAAGCATAAATATGGGCAAATAGAGAGGATACCAAGCTAGTAAGTATTTCTTATTGATTAAGTTCATGGAAGAATTGGGATAAATTATTCAACAGAACAAATAAAAAGCACTATGAGTATATATATATATATATATATATATATATATATATATATATATATATAAACTCCAGTATATATATATATATATATATATAATCTCCAGACATACTAGTATGATATAACAATACTTTATTTATTTAATAAATAAAAGATTCTTAAGATAAATAAGAGCTGTAAATGCGAGCTTTGTAATTATCATAATAAATTAAATAAACAGTGCTTTGAAATGAAATAAATAGCAAAAGAACAATGGAACAAAAGACATTGACATAGAAGGAAAGATAGACATACAAGCAATACTTGTTGCTATAGATATAGAAAAAAAAGTCATGTCATAAAAAATACCTCTAAGAAACAATGCTGCAAAGATGTATACACATGTATAAAAATGAAATCATGCTTCTGTTCCCCACCCAAATAAAAAAAAATCAATTCAAAATGGATGGAAGGCCTTAGTGTAAGTTCTAAAACTGTTGGAGAAAACACAGGGAAAAGACAAGCTATTGACATAAGCAAGGGCTTCCTGAAAAACATTCCAATATGTCTGGTGACATCGAAAGAATTGACAATCAGAGTTGCACAGCTTCAAAGCACAGGGAAAGAAACGATTAGCAGCCTGAAGAAACCAGCTACAACATATCATTGCCAGCTATATGTCTGACAGGGGATTGCTAATGAGAATCTATAAGAAGTCAGAAAAATTAGACAGCAAAAAGGAAACCATTTTCATCAATAAATGGGCAAATAAATTGAACAGAGTCCTCAAACAAAGAAAAAAGAATGGCCTATAAGTGTACACACACTTGGTCAATGTCCTTAGTCCCAAGGGAAATGCAAATTGAAGGATTTGATACATTTGGATTCAATTTCACCACAGTTAGAGTAGCTATTATTGTGCACACACACACACACACACACACACACACACACACACACACACACGAACAAATGCTGTCGAGCCTGAGCAGAAATGGAACCCTAGCCTGCAGCTGAGGAGAATGTATACCAATGCAGCTATTTTGAATTGAGGTACCAAAAAATATTGTGAACAAAATTACCATATGATCCAGCTATACCACTGCTAGGAACATATGTAAAAGAATATAAGGCTGCATACTGCCAAGACATATGTACAGTCACGTTTATTATTCTACTGCTCACAGTAGAAAGCTATGGAGTCAGCCTAACTGACCATGAACAGAACAGATAAAGAAAATGTAGCTTGTATGTAGATAATGGAGTTTTATTTGGCCATAAAAAATGAACAAAATTATGTTGTTTGAAAGAAAATGGATGAAATTGAAGTTTGTTATAAGCCAGATAGTGATAAACAAAAATTCAGTTTTCTCTCATAGGGAGAAACTGGATTTAAATATAAACATAAATATATATGTCATGTGCATATATATCTTACATATGTTACATGTGCATGATATGGAAGTAGAGAGGAAATGTGAGGTGAGGGAGAGATATATAAAAAGTGAAGGTAAGGACTAGAGAGTGAGAAAAGACAAATTTGCTTTTTCTTTTGTGCAGAATCTAGTTCTAATCATGTATGTGTTAATGTGTTACATAAGAGCAGAAGGACGGCTATTTGGGGAAAGGAAGCAAGCCAGTGAGCTGGGGAAGGAGAGGCCGGTAGAGACTGCAGTCTGGGTAAGGCATTATTAGTATAAAAGAATATATTCTATTGAAAAGGGATCTGCCAAGGATCAAATATGGCTCAGCAGTTAAGATCACTTACAGAGAACCAGGGTTCAATTCTCAGCGTCCATGTGGTGACTCACAACTTTATAAGGGACATGATGATCGAAATCTAGTGTCATAATTAAAGACAAGGAGACAAGAACACTTGCTTGGAAAATGCTGTCTTTTTGTTTGTTTTTGTTTTTGTTTAAGAATATTTCACTTCAGGTGAAGTCATGGAATCCAGGGTTCAACAGACTGACAGACAAGACACCTGTGTGCTTGTGGCCATTGTGTCTACGGTCATCAAGAGGACATTATCATGTTCTTATTGTTTTAGAATGAAAGTCTGAATATATGCATGTTCCCTCCTGGAGTCTTGAGCCTTGATAAGCTGCCTATAAACATGAGTAGAAAGGTCCAGAATGTTAATAAAGCCTCTGTGGTGGTATTTCTATCATTAAAAATCTGAACACAGTGTCTGCCTCATGGAAATTTTCATTTTACTTTACTCCCCACAATGAGGAGGAGTAACAATGAGAAATAGTACCATCTCAGACAAAAAAATAAAGTAAATGACACATTATGGAAGTAGTGGCTTGGAAAGGAGATCAGGCTCAAGGTTTCTGGGAGTAGCTCTCCTGTAGTCACATGTCTCATACTAATGACTCCAAAGTCAAATGGTGTCCCACGGTGATGCTTAGGAAAAGATAATGGTTCACATGCAGTGTCTGTGATGTGCTGTCATTCTGGCACTCATTCTGTATCTTATCACATTGTAGAGATTTTATAAGCCATAGTCATCATTTTCTGCTTCTTCTCTCAGTCTCACCTTTCTTCTGCCATCCAAACCTCATGCTTATTATTATAAGTCATGTTCCATGTCAAGGTTTCAATTAAAGATCCATGAATTTCATATTCCAATGAAACTGATCTGTACTGCCATATTCTAAACTGGATGAAGTTGAAGAATCAGAAGGTATATAAAAATTATTTACGCAAGGGAAAGAGAGTGACAAACTAGCTATGTTCGCTTTGCCACACAGCTTACAATAAATAAGACAATGTTGAAACCCATCAGTCAAGAATCACATCCCCTCTTCTATCCCCAGAGAGGTAATCACCATTTAGAATATATATTTACAATTCTGTTACTTGAAAAAAAAATGGTTATAAAGCACAGGAAACCATCCCATATGAAATACTCTTTAGTTTTATGTTTTAGAACTTGATATTAATGTTTTTTGACTATATGTATTCTGTTGCAATTTCATTTTATCAAGGAATGTTGGAGATGTGATTTATTCCTGTTGAAGCCAACAGATATGGTCCTTTCATTTCCAAAGTTACATCAAAATATATCTAAACGTATTGCCTGTTCTCATGATTGACATTTGATTTGTCTCTAGTATTTTGACATTATGAACGATTTTGCTGCAAACATTTCCACATTCCATGTCTTCTAAATGCAAGCTTCTTTTCTGTTGCCCAAGTAGACATACTGATCAGCACAATGTATTTATTTTCACTGTGCCAAACAATACCATGCTATTTCCTAAAGCCTTTGTGAAAATTTCATCTCTCCTACCATGTCATTGAGAATTCTTTATCAGACCTTCCTATTTATACAGTTGACTGATATTTAAGTTATTTTTTCAGATATCATATATATCTAAAAATGTAAATGTTGTTTTGATTGGAAGAAGTTTGAGTTTGTCTCAGAGGTTCATATGTCACAGCTGTCCAAGGGTGGCTTTGTCAGAGAGGCCAGAAGTCCAGAGGAGACATGGTAGAAGGTAGACAAATTAGGGGGAAGCACTGGAGACACTATGGGTTCCTGGTCTTTCACAGACCTTTCCTGATTGGTATATGATCTCTCCTTTCCCAAAACAACTTGATTGTGATATCATCTGCCATGAACTTTTCAATGGAGGAGATTTCATTCTAGTGAATTATCAACGTACCTGGCAGGCAAGTAATATGTATGTGTACCTCTGGCTCAGGTCATTTGTTATAGTAACTAGAAATCGGCTAACATAAGAATCTGTGTATAAGTATGTAACCGCCTACTTATTGATATTTACCTATTTACATTTTTTGATTTAACAGTTATTTTAAAATTTGTGGTGGTTGAGACAGAGATTCACTGAGAAAAATGTTCACAAATTGATGGTAAATAGATAAAGACATTTGAAGATGATGAACCACATGGTCTTCCCATATACCAAATACTTCAATTTTAGAGGAAATAAAAGTCAAAAGTCTCAATAAAGAGGAGAAAAAGAATCCCTAAATTTTGATGATAATTCAGAACACAACATGGCTCTTGAAATGTGATTCTCTTGTCTTGGCAGAAACAGTAAATATTAACCTCTGACTGTGGAACACTCACAGTTTGCCTGTGGTTAAAATTAAATAAAAAAAAAATATCTTGAGAAAAATCTAAATATCTTGATATTTAAGATCTGTGATTAGTATCTCAAACTAAGACATCCATAAATTTTATAATACATATGTATATGTCTAGTCACCAATTCAAATTCAAGTTAGTAAGACATATTTACCCAATTAGTCTCTTATTCTAACTATTCAAAAGATATATAGACCTTTAGTAATTATAAAAATACAAATATAAAATTCAAAGATGTATTTCCATTTCTGTCTGGTTTTTGCACTTAGTTGGTTTTTGTTTTGAGACCACAGTAGTGGATTGTAACTTTAATCCTTTCAAACCTTATTTTTAATGATGGTCGTAAATGCTTTAACCTCCCTTGTAGCCCACCTCCTACCAGAGGTTGTGGGAAAGAAATGATAAGGCGGAAGTAGACCTGTTTAGAAAGGTTCCAGGAGCAATTCCTGTCTGTGTTGTCTGGATATCAGCAGTTTACTTCCTAGGTTAGCAGCGGCAGCTCCATGCACTTGCCCACAGTTCATGACTACTCCAGCAGTCTGGTTTGATCGAGTTGGGTAGCAAACAGGAATCGGCAGTGGCAGCACAACCTGGTAAGGTTAGCCAGTCCTCAGCCTCAGCTCCAGTCAGCAGCAGGAGGGACCAGCAGGAATTTAAGAAGTTCTTGGCTGTGCCTCTCTCAGCAAAGCAAAGTTCAGCGAAGAGGAGACCCAAGCATTACACAGCTTAGCTGTCCGAGCGAGCCAAGCTCTGTCTCCATCCCTTTGTTGAGTCCTATTTATAACCTCCAGACATCATATTGTCTCCGAATGTCTTGCCTCAGCATGTGCATCCAATTAGCTCAACTACACAATGAAAGGCAGACCGATACATGCATTTTGTTAGCAAGAATCTGTTATCATGTGTCCTTTCACATGTTTGCTTTAGCAGAACATCCTTTCTCCCGCGTCTGCTTCAGTGAAACATCCCTTCATGCGTCTGTCCAACTCTTTCACCTTACTCCTTCACTTCAGGAAAACACTCCTTCCCAAGTTTGCCTCAGCAAAAACCATCCAACCAAATTGATTTTCCAGAGAAACCTTAAGTTTCCACTTCAGTGAATATTGTCCTACCAATTGATTTCCTTTCCTAAAACTTAAATCCTCATTCTATGTGCATGTACTTTGGATTCTGTGTATTCTAGCATACACTCTCAGGGCCTCTTTTGGTTGTTTTTCCATTGCTATGACAAATCACCATTAGCCAGGAAACCTATATTTTAAAAAAGCACTTAATTTGTGGCTCATTGTTCTAAAAGAACATCTGTGATCATCATGGCAAGGCAAGCGGTAGCAGACAGGTTTGGTGCTATGATAGCAACTGAGAACTTACATATGATCCACAAACATGAGTCTGAAAGAGCTAATTAGGACTGGAACAGGCTTTTGAATCCTCAATGGCCATTCCTAGTGACACACCTCCTCCAAAAAGGCCACACCTTTTAATCATTCTACATAGTTGAAGATAAGATTTAGAACCCCTAACTTACATTTGGGCCAGCCATTTATGTCGGGCTATAATTTTGAATAATAGATCAAAGACATATCACCTAGAAGCTTATTCAGTGTAATGTGCATGAGAAGAGATTTAACCCTTGGGGAAAACCACAATGCAGGTTAGCCCTCTTTCTTTGTCTGTAGGACATTAAAGTTGAGGAAGTCTGGGAGTAAAGGGCTTTTGAGATTCACAGGGTTTTCACTTTCTTTCTTGTAGGGAAGATTTCAATGTACATTTTAAATTCTTTACTGAGTAAATGATTTAGAATACCTGTGTTTGATCCTCTCTTGAAGGAAAAATTATACCTTAAAATTTTTAATGCGGTTTTGATGAAACAATCACCCTGCATGTGTTTGCTCAATCTTTATTTAGCGGTGAACAGAAAGGCCCCATGTCCTAAGGCCTCGGTTCTAGTCTCTTTATCTTTACTCATATTTAAAAGAATCCTAATGTGAAACTGAATTGTGAGAAAGGTGCTGGTTAACACTTTTTAGATGATTTGATGATTACATTGAAGTTTGGAAACATTTTTATAATATAGTAACTTTATTAATTCCTTGTGAATTTCATGCAAAGTTTCTTGGTCCTATTGACCCTCACTTGTTGAGAATAGCTCTGGGTTAATCATAATTATATTTGATGTTAATTCCCTTCTCTTGTGAGTCAGTTACTTCCTGTAAACCTTCTTCCCAACTTAATTTCTAAAATAAAGCCGAGTGCTGGTGATTGGGTGGAGAAAGAGGGGAAGGTGGAGCTGAAGGTTTTGGGAGAAGAGGAGAGAGAGAGAATGATGGAGGAGGAAGAAGAAGAAGGAAAGTAGAGCTGAAGCACCTAGACTGGAGAAACCACAAATTATAAGGGGTCTCTTATATGGGGAAGATGGTAGTGTAGTGGAAGATCTCCCTAACCTAAGCACACAGCATGCGTTCCTATGACATGAGTTGTGTTTTCATGGCTTGGGCTTATTTGGGTTGGAGATTTACCCCAACCCTCACTCATCCTTAACTCTTTACAAACCCATACCTTGTCTCCTTACCACTTTCAACTTTGTGTGGTTTTCTGTTACTCAATTATTTATGTGAAATAAAATACCTTGTCTATTTTATATAGCTTATAGAGACATCTGAATCTCTCTCTCTCTCTCTCTCTCTCTCTCTCTCTCTCTCTCTTTGTGTGTGTGTGTGTGTGTGTGTGTGTGTGTGTATGTGTGTGTGTGTGTGTATGTGTGTGTCCTGTAATCTCTTACAGTAATGGGAATTTGGCTAAACAAGCATCTGCACATAGGTATGTAACTACCCACTTATCTATATTTACCTACTAACAGAAAGAATTTTTTATTGATTTAACAGTTATTTCAAAAGTTTGAGTGGTTGAGACAGAGAATCACTGAGAACAATTTCACAATTTGACGGTAAACAAAGACATTTGAAGATTGACGAACTACATGGTCTGCCCATACAGAAAATTCAGTGTGTTTCTTTAAACTTTTTCCCCATACAATACATTGTGATGAGGATTTCCCCTCTCCCACCCCCTCACACATCTTTCCCACCTCCTCACATTATATCCCCTGCTTTCTTTCTAGTTAGAAAACAAGGAGGCAAATAAAAACAAACTAACAAACGCGAATAAAATAAAAACACAAGAAACACCCTTATACACAGAAAAAATGAATATATACTCTAAGTCAAAATCAATAAAAAATTAACAATTGGAAACCAAAATGTACAAGCAAAAGTCAGGTAAGATTAAAAACAAAAATGCCCAAACAGTTCAATGAAAGGGGAAAAAATAACCCTACAAAAATACCTCTGTGTTTGTCTTGTGTTGGCCTTCTACTACTGAGCACGGAGCCTACACTTAAATGTGGTCCATGTACTCTGTGAGACATTACTGGAGAAAACTAATTTTTCTTTGTAACTAAAATGTCACTGGCTTCTTCATCCTGGAATTCAGGATGAGTATTCAGTCTGAGTTCAAAGTTACAACTCGGAGTAGCTCAAGCTTTAAAACATCTATACCACTTTCATACTCAAATTCTTGATGTTGATTTCTTGAACTTGCTAGTAATGCTCTAAAGATTTGAAAAACATTGTTTGGACAAAACCTACTCAGATAATCCTGAAACAACTTGGACTGGACTATATTTGTAATTAAGTCAATAGAATAGAGAAATATCTGTTCCCACTACAGCCATAATATGCATACATGTAATAATATCTTGTCTGTTAGCAACATATCATGTTAGCTACATGAATGAGGTTATTAAATTTTCAAATGTCTTACTGGCTCAGTCTCTTCTTAGCCTGATTTTTCAATTACATAATTTTAGGATATGATGTAATGATAATTATTGGTTATGAATTAGTTTACCTGCTTTGTTTATATTGTAAAAACCGTGGGGTTTTTTTTTTTTAGATAAAACATGAAATATGAAATTCCATGGTAATGTTTCTAAAAGTGTTGCCTTAAAATCCTTGATCCTTGTATCCTGTCATGTAGCATGGATCCTGAACAAGAAGATTCCTGGACTATATATTCTTCTCTCATTGGCTCAGATTCTGGGATGTCACTGGAAGAAACATTCATTTAATCTACATACTTTCAAGACTATTTTGCTGACAGAGATTTATGGGACCAGAAAAAGTTATAACTCAGTCCATTCTATGCTGTAATTAAAAAGAAGGTTCATAGCCAGGTGGTGGCGGCCCACACCTTTAATCCCAGCACTTGGGAGGCAGAGACAGGTGGATTTCTGAGTTCGAGGTTAGCTTGGTTTACAAAGTGAGTTCCAGAACAGCCAGGGCTATACAAAGAAACCCTGTCTCAAAAAAAAAAAAAAAAAAAAGATACATGCTAAATTTTTGTAAAGATTCGTCAACTCTATTTTGCCGTTCTTTGCTTGTATACATGTTAAATAACATAATTTGCCTATTATATTGACTCTGTTCCCAAGTGAATACTCTCAACTGCCACCCAATTTACTAAGTAAATGCACTGATGGCCTACCTTGAATGTATGTTTTGCAACAAATGACCTTGCTTTAGCCACTGACAACAGCAGAGGAGTCTCAGCTAGTTTCAGGTTGTCAACTGATCAGACTCCCTCCTCCCAATAAAGCAACTGTAGACAAATCATCTACGCAGGTATTTCTGTAGCTCATTTTCTCTGTGCTTGCGAACTTCAAGCCCACGTTGCAGAGAGAAGTTCTTGGAACACTTACTTTTGAATTATGCTACATTAGTAAATCCGTTTGCTCAAAAAGTCTTCATTTCTTGACCTTCTCATATTACATTGTGTTGACAAGGCTGTTTCTGACACCATAGTTTAAGGAAGGTTAGTTAGCTAGTAAGTGAACTGAGAATTTAAAACCTTGTTGGGGAAGCACTGTATAAGAGGCAAAGGGGAGGGAGCACTGGGAAGGGGGACAATATTTGAAATGTAAATATGTAAAATAATTAATAAAAGAAAAACCTTGACTCTATAACTTAAGTCAGTAAGTTCACAAGACTGAAATTTAGGTTCCTTCTCTGAAAATAGGATAGTAAAATTAAGTTTTGCTTAAAGCGATTATTTCTCAATGTTTTTGACAGTGGGATATGAGGGTATTTTTACCTTCAATAGTGAGAGAAACTTGTAAGGAAGATCAATTAATTCAGCTCATTTTTCTATAAAATTTTCATTTTATTTCTAATGTGAAAGTGAGGAGTAAGAAACATTAAGACAAAAAACATCGTGTAAAACTTTTCTGTCAGTTTTAGATTGTTCTTTATACAAAGAAAATCTGGTTCTTTAAAATAGCTGTGAGTGTCTCCAATTGTTGAGTGTCAAGATTTTGTTAATTAATCATAATATAGTTAACAGATGGTAAAATTAAATATGTGAGGGAATGTTTATACAAGTCTGTATGATTACCTGAAGCATAATATGAATCCTTTAATGATATAACTATTGAAGCACAGAGTTTTTGTATGTATAAATGTTAGGGTTTTGTGATTTCAATGAAAGTAAGAAATATTGTTTCAAAGTTGAAATATAAAACTTGTAAGATATTTTGTGTTAATAACAAGCAAAATAGCACTCATAGGATATATCCAATCTTTCTTTGAAGCCATGTTTCAGATGTTGAGACAGATGGTCAGATTATTGCTGTTTTTACTCTACCAGTTTAAATGTTAATTTTCATTGTTCATTAGACATATTTTACTCTAAACCTGGATTCAGCGGATGATCAATGAGCACTTTTCAGTTGAAAATTGTAATATCAATGTCAAATGGGAGGAATCTGGGTGTGAGTGCTTAGGAGAACATTCCCTCTTATCTATCTATCTATCTATCTATCTATCTATCTATCTATCTATCTATCTATCTATCTATCTATTTATTTATTTACATTCTGAATGTTTCTTCTCCTTTCCCAGATCCCCCCACCCCAGTCTCCCTGCACCCATCTCCCCTCCCCTTTGCCTCTGAGAAGGCCCTGTCCGCCCTGGTATTCTCTTCACCATGGTGTATTAAACTTTTACTGTGTTGTCCATAAACACTGACAACACAGTAATTTTTGAAGCAGTATGTAAAAGAAACAATAAGGCTCATTAGCATGTCATCAGTCTCAATCTTTTGTCTTCAGGTTTCCACTCCTGTCTCAGTTGCTTCCCTGATGGACAGGAGGCCCTGGTGATCAGTCTATAGAGGTCCATCTCCCAAGACACTGGAGAAAGGCAGAATGTGGTCTTTCAAGGAAAAGAACTGTTACCACTTTGATCTTTTCTTATGAAATGAAAAATAAATCAGCATATTTCTACAGAGTCTTTAACAACTCTTAGTTTCTATTATGTTCCAAGAACAAACTGATTAAAACATGGTAAGAGCATCTAGAGATGACATTATGTATGTTAAGTAGAAATGTGACACATTTTGACAGTGATGGCCCTTGGTGGGTGAAATTTACCCTTGTAATGTTTAAACTGAATTGGGTGAGTTCACATTACCTGAGTTATATTTCTAGTTAATATTCATATGGGAATTTCTCTTTATTGATAGCTGGTCTTCTGTTGATATATATATGTATATAATATGTATATACATACATGTATGATTAGTATATATATATGGCATGTATGTATGCATGCACATATATAAATACATAATGTCAAATATAAATGTACATATATACATACACATACAATATATACACATAATATATCATATATAAATATATGTGTATATATATATATATATATATATATATATATATAGTAGAGAGATTGTCAAATGCTTTATTACATTATTTTCTCTGACAACAATGATCCTCTATTTCAGTGTGTGTTATGACTACTGTTCCTAAAAACAAAGGAAGAAAAATTATTAAGCCATTAAAAACCTTTGAATATTCATAACAATATGGCCATGTGTGATTATTTAGAGCTGGAAGTCTCTATCAGATGAATAAGTGAAAATCCTTGCGTTTTTCTTCCTTTAGCCTTATTCAGTCAGTTCTAAGGCAACGGCTTATAGTTAATCTTCATTATTGCTGAATTATTTTTCCTTTGGAATGTCAACTAGAAAAAGCCTATAGACTATGGGGAGCTTTGCACATCAAAATTAGCCCTTGAACAAATAAAATGCTTTGCTTGTTGTGTATTCATCATGGATTAATGCGGCTGGAATTGCAATCGGCTCAGTGAGTGCTGGAATTTTTCTTAATCAGAAATATGCTGGAGGAACACGTCTTAAGAAAGGACGATCAATTAATAACAAACTTCCTAAGTACACTGACAGAAGAATATGCCAGAAGAATTTGTTACAGTTTTATGGATTTCTCAAATGACAACTTGCCCGAGTAATACAGTTATCATTTTTGAGACATCTACTCGAAATGTCTACAATGAATCTAAAAAAAAAAAAAAAAAACAAAAAAAACCTATGTATCCAGAAAATGTAATACATAGCATATTTGAAAGTTGTAGATCTAAGTGAAAATAACAATTGGAGAAAAAAAACAAGTTAGGATTGTGTTACTCATTTACTCATAACAGTATAGAGAGATGGCCTAGTGGGTAAGAGCAGTGGCTGCTCTGCCACTGAACCCTGGCCAATCCCCAGAATTCACCGAGTGGTTCACAGCTATCCATCACTCCAGTTCCAGAGGTTAAATGCCCTCCTCTGACCTCTTTAGACATTGGGCATGTGTGTGGTGTAACTACAGAGATTTAGGCAAAACATTCATTTACATAAGTTAAAGTAAATAGTATAAATTAATAGGCTAGTAATTTTGATATGTATGACATCTAACATTTATAGAGATATGATTTATATTTGAAAGCTTTATTCTCAAGACTGTAGTTAATATTCCATTATACTTTAATATCAATGTCTTTGTATTTATTGACAGTAATAACACATTTCAAACATATTGAATGAATTTGGGATTATAGAAAGTAATTAAAGTCTGTGAGATGTATCAGCTGTGCAGGGGCTTCCTACCCAGCCTGAAGAGCTGGGTTTTATGCCTGAAACATACATACTGAAAGAAAAGGGTGGAATCCTGTGAAATTTCTCCTGACTCTCATGTAAGTACTTTGGCTCATGCATACCCACCAAACCTCTCCTCCATACATATACAGAATAAACAAATGAAAAACCAGTAAAGAACATATTTCAGTGCACAGAAATCACATACTTGCTGTGAGTATAAGCCATTGTCAACAATGAGTGATTTCATACATTTATAACTCAGGTTGTAATTTGAATGAAAAGCAAGTAACATGCACAATAGGTGGCCTTTTTCTTTAGAGAACATAGTAGCACAATTGAAACTAGTAACTGTAGGACATCTCTTCATGGAATAGTTTGCCTTGGGAAAAGAGAAAAACTCAATAGAAATCGTTCTTCTTGTCAATTAGAAATGTGTCAAGATCTAGAAACCACTAATAATAACCAAAACTCAGAATATCACAGTTAAAATAATCTGAAGGTTGTTTATTAATATCATCCAAACATGTCAGAGATCGAGAAAGTTCCTCATGTACTTTTTAAATCTCGAGGAGTGGGGTGGCTCCTCATCTTCACAGCAAAGGTGTAGCAGCACTGGTTCTTCTTCATTCATTCAGGATGTCTATGAGAAGAAACAGCAGCAGCCGGTCAACCTTTGACCCTTAGTTCAGAGCTCAAAAGTTAACTCAGACGTCTCCCACCACATTTGGCAGTAATTACAACGGGATTACCTGAACAAGCCTTAATAGATGTGAGAATCAGCATGGATACCAGATAATATACATCTGGTATCTCAAGGCTAGAGAGAGTGTGCACCATCTCTGGGTTCCAAGTTTATTTTCTGCTTGTTTGTTTTGTAGGAGACATCTCCAGTCTTCAGAATCCATTCTATAATTGCCTATGTTTTCAATTTCAACAGAACTCTATACTAACTTAGTAGTCCAATCATTAAGCCAGGCAAGAACGTTATTGGGACATCCTCAAAAATGAATTCATTGATGGGATGAAATAGAGATAAACTTAGAAATCATGAAACCTGTATTGTGGTCCTACTTATTTTCCTGACTAGAATATTAAAAATCAGACATTTTGGGGCCATTTCCTCCCCAAAGATATAAAGTTTTGGAAAAGATTATGGCTGTTTAGCTATGTTCCTCAGGTCTAGAGTTCATAGAATTCATTGTTACTCTAGGTATATAAGTAAGTACTAAAAAAAGGGTCATGACTTCTAGTAATAACAGATCAAAAGATGATCATTACGGCTCATTTGTTGAGATTCCCTAACTGTTTCACTTGTCAAAAATGTACAATGCTATTGCAAGTTATTTTAAAATCAAAGAACAAGTTACTCTTTTGGAATGATCCATTTATAATGTGCTTTAAGAGATATTTAATATATAAAGTGAGGGAGAGATATTATAATGTCTCTTCCTTGAAAATTTGTCTCATTCCAAGAGTTTTTAACATGTAAACATGAAAGAAAAATCCCAAAATGAGTCAATCATAGACTATTTGTATGTACTTTCTTATTTTGGGATACACATTAGAATTGCCAGTGATTTCTGAAGGAAGACACATCAAACATTCATAATTTGATGGCAATATAAACTTAGACTCATTTTTATAAGTATAAAGATTATTTAGAAAATGCCCCAATGGAGGAGCTAGAGAAAGTACCCAAGGAGCTGAAGGGATCTGCAACCTATAGGTGGAACAACAATATGAACTAACCAGTACCCCCACAGCTCGTGTCTCTAGCTGCATATGTAGCAGAAGATGGCCTAATCAGCCATCATTGGGAAGAGAGGCCCCTTGGTCTTGCAAACTTTATATGACCCAGCACAGGGGAACGCCAGGGCCAAGAAGTGGGAGTGGGTAGGTAGGGGAGCAGGGCGGGAGGAGGGTATAGGGGACTTTCAGGATAGCACTTGAAATATAAATGAAGAAAATATCTAATAAAAAAAATTGAAAAAAAAAGGAAAGAAATTGCCAAGAACAAACTCTATTCCACAGGTGATGTATGAGAATCTATTTCTCCATCTATGTATCATCTCTATCGATCAACTATCATCTATCTTTGTGCAATATATACATATAAACCATGTCTATTTAACAAAACAGTAGCAGTTTCTGTCGTAAGTTCCTATACCTCTCTAGCCTCTCCTGGATTGTGACCAGGTAATAGTACCAGCCATGAGTTCTCCTGTGAAGCAGGCTTCAATTCCATGACAAAATCCACTACTGAGCATATCTTACCAGGCAGGTTGCTAGTGTAGCTAACTAGGAGTCTTGTTGACTTTTCTCCCCTACAGCTTGGGCAGCTCCTTCTAGTTGTATGAATGCTAGATACCAAGGAGTAACTTCTAGCTCTTATCTAGTTTGATTTTTCATTTTCCTACAACCTCATTGTGTAGTATTTTCTGCAGTAGGATTTCTTCTGGAGACATCATGGTAACTGAAGACATGAGCTCATTCCATATGGTTACCTATATCAGTCTCATGGAAAAATGGGCCCATTATCACTTAATCATGCATGAGGTAAAGGCTTGTGGCGTCCTCTCCTCCTTGTCTATGTCTAGTTAATGAGACCCGGGGGATCTGTACATTTCCCTTCAGTGGAATAGTCAATGATAAAGAGTGTCCCACTCATGCTTGTGACCATAATTAAATGAAGTAAAAGGACAATAAAGTAGAATGGGTCTTCTTTAAAAGAAGGGTTTTAACATGCGAGATAACGGGGGAAGAAAGTGACAAATACGCAGCATATAAAAGGGTGAAACTATCAAAGAATAAAGCACTAAGTAAAAAGTAGCTGAAAAGGAAATCGCAAACATCACACCTTATAGAGCAAATAGGTGATATGTAATAGGGGATAGGTCCGTTCACTAGCTGATTTGAAATGTTCGGCAGTCTGTAGATATATCGAAATGTTATGGCTTGTCAGTTAAATTAACACTTATAACAGAAAAGGTAAAACAGCGAATAACAAACACCTACCTTTCCTGAGGATAAATGATCTCCTTAATGGACCAATGGCTTTTGTACTCTACAAAACATAACTGTTATTTTCACCCTGTTGATGTATATTTTCCTAGACATAACTGATATTTCACCCTGTTGATGACAGTTACATATTTTTTTTCTAGAAATTCTCTTTTCCTCAAAAATAAATGTTTTCTTTTTACTTTAGGGAAGAGTTAATCACTCCTCTTAAAACATTCTTTGCAGTCATCCCCCATAAACGACAGTAGAATCTCTCCTACCCTTTTTCCTTCCTTATGAGATTCCATAGCTACTTCTCCACCAATTTTCTTCTGCACAATGTCTTTCTGTCTTTGCTCCTGACCACTCTGTTGACCTCCATATCAGCCTGGTGTGTATCTTGTAAGCCTCCAGTTTGACATTTCAATTTGTATCTTACAAAACTCATGTGTAGTCACACAATATTCTTCTGCTTTCTGTTCTCAATTATATCTTATGGTTTGTGGCTTTTTTCTTCTAAACACTTAGGCTCTTGCCAACTCTTCAATGCTTCCACTTCAGAATTTTCCTGGCTTCTCCTTTTAAAAAGATTTCTCCTCCTGATCACTTGCTCAGCACCCCAATTAAACAGAAGTATAGCTTCCATACCAAAGATTTACTCATAAATGCCTTGTCCCATTTGCATAAAATCCCATAATACTCTTTTGGCCTAAAACTCTATTTTCTGACACATAGTAAAAACTTTTAAAGAAAAAAAAGTCAACTAATACTTTACAGCATCACCTCCATATTCAGTCAATCTAATGCTCTCTTACAATGTCCTTGGGCCTGGGATTTGTTCCACACTTCCCTTGCCAGATGATTATATTGAAAAAGTTTTATGACACATTAACAGCTCTTGGTTTCTTTAATGTTTAACCTCTCCATAGGTCATTACAACTAACACACAGCTTTGGCCATCTCTCTCTCCCTCTCTCTCTCTCTCTCTCTCTCTCTATATATATATATATATATATATATATACACACACACACATATATATATATATATATATATGTGTATATATATATATATTACATATATAAAAAAAGTTCTTTTCTTTCTGTTACATTTCTCATGTACTGGATCCAACACTTATTTTGTATTCCTATCGCCACTAGTCCTGTCCAGACTAGATTCGCCTAGATACAGAAATAGTTTGAGCTGTTTTGCTTCCTTTATTTTCTTGTATCTAAACTATTCTATATGAGTTATCATAAAATCTCTACAAATATGATAATCTTTATCTTAAACCTGAAATAAAATACATAAAGGTATACTCAACATTTTTCTACAATGTCTTTATTGTGGTGACTGAATCACAAGTGTTTATATGTGAGTAAACTTATTGCTTGTATTACTTGTTGACATATTTAGTTAGAGGCAATTCAATCCTCAGCCACATTTGTGTCAATAGCATACAAATAAGTGCTTATCATTTAGTTATTTTTATTGATTTATTTAAAGCTTATGAATTAAATATTACCTATATGCCAGAAAAACTAAGATTATACTGCTAAAGCATAGAGTATTGTCTACATATAGTTCATAACTTAGTGGAGAAGAGGCATTACAATCATCAGAAACTTTCTGAGAAATACTTGCCAGTAACAACTTAGAAGAAAATTGCTCTTAGGAATCATTTCATCTTAAGTATGAATAATGAATAAATATTGAAATTTGTGCTGATAAACCATTGTTTTGTACAGAAAAAGGCTTTTTATACTCTAACCCCTTTCCCTCGAGGATTCTGACTGTTTTTTACATGGTAAACCAGACATATTTGTAGTGTAAAAACATATTACCCTGCTACCTATCTGTCCACATTGAAATCATCACTTTGGGGGAGCACTTGAGGAATAGGCCACCAAAACTCATAGCTGCTAACCCATGCAAACAAGAGATTCCCGATGCTGTGCCAACAGCACCTGTTTCTAATTAGCTGAAGTGCATCCTTTGTCATTGCTGAAGTTGACAGTAAGCCATGCTGTGTTCTGGAAAAGAATATCATCTTAGCTGATGCTACTGTGCTGTGGTAGGCTACAATAACATACGTATTCCCTTCAGTCATCAATTCAAATGGAGTTTTCTTCATGAAGGTCAATAAGCTGTTATTTTGGTGTCTGGCAAACAGACGAGCATATTCTTACCAGTGGCATAAAGGATTGTCATGATGCAATAGGTTTCACAAATGTCCTACAGGCCACAGACTTGATATATGTTGACTTCATAGTGAGATTATATATTTTTTCTCTTATAAGGTAGTGGATGTAGCGATAATTATCTCATTACTAGATATCCATTGCTGAGAAAAGACCCCATAGACTGCCCTGAGAGGCAGGGACTTATGTATACAAGAGTCGAAACCAAATAGTTTTAGTATTTTCTCATTGCCACAATAGACTTGTATCAATCAGTATTGGATGCCTGGAGCCCTGTTGGGAAGATTGAAATTTGCAAAAACGTTTAACTATTCTAGTCTTCAATCACTTAGTTTGCTTTGAACACAGAAAGACCTTCCGTGTTTTCCAAGTCCTTCTGCTAGCTCCAATTTAGTGTCAATTAACCCCATATTCTACTCTGGCTCTGAAAACTCCAGTCCAAGTGAATTCTCCCTACCAGTTCCATTTCCTCTTTATTTTCTCTTCACTCACATCTACATCCCAAAGAAGGCATATAGAATCATTGTCTACTGCAACCAACCTCTAGTCACCTATGCATTATTAATTTACCTAAAATGGAAAATTTTCCAACAGAATGTTAAATTTGTCAGTTATGACAAGAAGCACTTGAAAATTCCTGTAGTATGTAAGATGTCATTCTCTACTGTTCTTGGAAGACATGCATAAATAAAGCAAAGAATGGATGTGCAGAATCTAGTTGCTTGATGTTTAGATGCATTCTTCATCACATAGTGCATGACAGTGCCAATGTTGATATGTCAACATGATACAATCTCTAAATTTCTCAACAAATGTCTTCTTGGATTGGATAGATTGCTCTGAGAGACATGTTTACAATTGAATTTGCTGAATTAGAAAATTTCCTAGACAATTTGTATTAAAAAAAAAAACCTCAAAACTGTTTAGTTTCTGCTTACACAGAACAGAGGAATGAATAACATGCATTTCTGATTATCTGTTGTGTTAAATTTAGCATATGCTATGATTTTGTTTCTTGTGAATGTCAGATGTTTTCATTTTCATATGTAGATATGTGGTATATGTGTGGTGGTGAATACTAACATACTTTTGGTTGCAGCAATCATGTGGAAGTTAAAGGACAAAAGGACAGCTTTGTCACTGTGTCACTATGAATTCCTTCTCTCCTTTATGTGGGCATGCAGATTAAACCTAGGCTCTAAGGCCTGTAAGACAGGTGTTTTACCAACTGAGCCATCTCTCCAGCCCATGATTAAGGTTTGTTGTTTGTTTTTGTTTTTAATTTAAATAACTTTATTAGTGTCCTTGGGTGTATCTAGCATGATTTGTCTATTCAGAGAGTTGGATTGTAGATAAACCTTTTTACTGTTTGATGATTTTTGACAAGTAAATATTTTTCAAGATATTTCTAGTTGAAAAATATAATTCCTCACATTCATATAGGGTGATAATTTTATATCGCATAAAATGTGTAATTATCAAATTGGGAGAACAAAATATTCATATTTTCAAACATTTTTATGAGTTGACAAATTCTATCCCAACTATTTTGAAATTTAAGGCAAATATATATATAAACTATAGTCACCCTGATATGTTAAAGAAATTCATGCCTGTTCTGTGATGATGTCTGTGAGCTCATTCTTTCTATAATTAACCGTTGATAGCAATTCTATATCAAATATTCCACCAAGAAACACTAGCTTTGTCTGGGATACTTGGGTATTTCATTAATTTTTAAAGAGACAGCAACCATTTATATTAATCTAATACACAGCATAGAGAACCTTTCAAAATCCTTGTTTAAAAATGGTCTTGCTAGGGATGAAGGAATCCAAGAATTTGTTGGTTTTGTTTTTTGAAACACAACAGAAGCATTCAGAAACAAGATCTCATTAAGGAGCATCCAAGAACAATTATTCTACATAATTACATTTTAATATTGGAGTTTACAGGTCATAAAAATAGTTGAAGGATTGGGTTGAATGATATGAAATCATCTACATTGATTGACCTGAGACTGCCTGAATATTTTAGACATGTTCCAAACAAAACATCAGAAAGAAATTTGGGTAGGTTCTACAGCAGCAGGAACTCTTGTCTCAAAGTGAACATGGGCCGCATAGCAATTTATGTGAGCTGAGTTGGTTTGTCACCGCATTGTCAGGACTCTTGGGATTTTGAGATTATGTGATTAAGAGAGGCTGAATAAGCTGGGCGTGGTGTGGCGTTCTCCTTTAATCTCAGCACTTGGGAGGCAGAGGCAGGCAGATTTCTGAGTTCGAGGCTAGCCTGGTCTACAAAGTGAGTTCCAGGACAGCCAGGGCTATACAGAGAAACTCTGTCTAGAAAAACCAAAGAGAG
>NC_034590.1:160902489-160915216 GCF_900095145.1 Mus pahari | reverse complement strand
AGAGAGAGAGAGAGAGAGAGAGAGAGAGAGAGAGAGAGAGAGAGAGAGAGGCTGAATAAGCATTCTATTCTGAATTTCACCAGTTCTCAAGTATTACACTACTTAACTAACTAATACCCACATAGCATCTACTATGTAAATATTATCTTTTCATCTCAGGTTTATCATGTCATTAAAGAGAAAAATATAAGCTAAAAGGAGAGTTACATTTTTCAATATTCTAATGAAAGATGTTTGCAGAATTTTAGGATAAGTCATTATAGTTAGATAAGCAAATATATAATATTGATGAAAGTGGTTTTGCTAGTTATCAATTTATCTTTAGAACTCTACTAATTTAGTCATTTTAAATATTGGTAAGTATTTCTGTACAGTACTCTTTATCTATACATATTTAGAGTTTCAACAATCTGTATTTTTAAAATGTTTTAGTAATTTTAATTTTTCTCAAATGAGGAAAATGGGGAGATTAATTGATGCCTCATTGAAGACAGACTCAATGAGGGCCAGAAATAGACAGAGGGTGTCATCCTTTCTCATCCTGGATCCCATCAAGAAAAGTACTCTCCACATATAAATATATTTAATGACACAGTTCCTGGAATTGTTAATTAGTAGAATCATTAAAATATACTTAGTTTCAATGCAAGAGAGAATTTGTCAAAGTTGGGTATGTTTCAATGGAAAGCTTGTGAGATTGGTATCAATTTGCTAAGATTTATGAATTGGTTCTCCACTTAAGAAAAACCTTAAGAACAGCTAATAGCAATTGCATATAGTCCCCTTCATATATGCTTACTGAGTGTATCCCATCCTTTTCTACTGATAGGGGTTTAGGAAAACTGTTTAACTCTCTACAGTTTAAGACCACATTTAGTCAAGGAAAGCACATACATATAAAAGGCACACACGTATGAAACAGACCAAACTGGGCAAAAGGAAATAAAAGGGCTTATCTAATGAGTCTGATAGGCTGTTTGGCACACACTTAGGAGTTCAATCAATGATGCATTTATAAGGAGGGGTAAACTTCATGACAAATTGTGAGAACAGAGATGGCAAAATTCTCCAAAGAGCTGCAATAAAACGAGAACCTTAATTTTTTAAAATAGCACAGGATAGACTGTGCCTCTCAAACAGTTTAAGTTTGGATGCTTTCTTTCATTTCTAAAGGGAAGTCATTTGTTAATATTTTAATATAATAGTTATAGCAAAAAACTTTTGAAAATTCTTCATTAAAAATGGAAAATGTGCCAGGCAGTGGTGGTGCACGCCTTTAATCCCAGCACTTGGCAGGCAGAGGCAGGCGGGGTCTGAGTTCAAGGCCGGCCTGGTCTACAGAGTAAGTTCCAGGACAGCCAGGGCTACACAGAGAAACCCTGTCACCAAAAACCAAAACCCAAAACCCAAAACCCAAAACCCAAAACCCAAAACCCAAAACCCAAAACCCAAAAACCAAAAGCAACCAAAAACCAAAAACCAAAAAAAAAAAAAAAAAAAGATCAGACTCAAAAGGTAATTCTAAAAAGGAATGTTAGATGCACTATATATGTGCAATTGCACTGACCTAAAAGAAATAGAAGTTAGAATGTGTGAATTTTGATCCCCAATAAAGAGGAGATCTGTTCAGAGATGTGTAAAAATAGACTTCCCCCCCTCTCCAACTGGACAAGCCTAGACTCTGCTGTTGAAGAGATTCAAGCCTCAGATAAATCATTGGTTTAATTGGAATCTAAGGTCCTTACAAGCATAAGGATCCCATTATTCTTGCTACGGTACGTAATGAGGCAATAATTTCTATGAAGAAGTCAGGGCTCAGAAAAGTAGAAATGAGTGTGTGAAGAGAGAACTTTAATGCCGGTTACAGTTTTCATAGATACAAGTGATATCATTGCCTAAGAGACATGATGGATTGGAATGGACACTAAGAACCTAACTGCAGATGTATCCAGACTGACCAAAAAGAAAACAAGTCTTAGAGATTTTAAGTTATTTTGACACATAACTTGTTGTGATGGGTAAGAAACTCAGACATCTGAAGCACAACCATTTGTGTCCATATCCTTGTTGGGTCCTTACCATATCTTACATGACCAGACACATTGAAACAAGATCAGACAACCTGAGGCCTGTGAGAAAGAAAGGAAGGAGCTGTTTTCTAATAAGTGTAGAGTTTTATCAGTGACACCCAGAAGCTCTGTAAATCTCCCAATATGTGAATATCCTTCATAGTATTGAAAGAGCTGTTTGAAGATGGGAAGGATGAGAAATTTAGCTTTTTTAAAAAACAAAATAAAACAAGAACAACAAAAAAAAAACAGTTTTACCACAACAGAATATTATGTAAGCTTTTTGAAAACTCACCTTTCCTCTCTGTAATGCCTTGCATATTTGTTGAGAGTACTTTGTGAGTTTTAGTGACTACGATCAATCTTTCACGTACTCTCACAGGATCAATAGTCCTGACATACTTTTGCTGTTTGTCTTTTTAACCTGCCCTCGGAGTTTATTTTTTTTTTAGAATTTCATATATATATTGAGTGAAAAACTTTTTTATATAACTCAAATGTTATTATTTTGTTCTAAATCTTAAGTGTTTGTGCATGCATTACTGTTAAACTTGCATGTTTAATGCTACCGTTACTAATGTAAATGGTACTGTGTTAGTGTGTGCACATAACACTCTCATAACTTGTGTAGTGCCTGTGTAAACAATAGATATTTTAAAACCTACTGTAAATACCTCTCTTCCACTCTGCCTTTTCTTGCTATCTTTGAACAGCATTTCATCTTTGAAGTAAATAGCTCTAAAGAAAAGAATCATGGGATAAGAACATGATTTAGTGGGTAAAAGTGCATATTAACAAGACTGACAACCTGAGTTCACTCTCTGTGGTCTACATAGTGAAGGAGATAGGTAACTTTCGAAAGTTGTCCTCTGAACTTAGCACGCATGCGTGCGTGAATACTCCACACACACACACACACACACACACACACACACACACANACACACACACACACACACACACACACTCCCTGGCAGTCATGCACACACAAATAAATCAATTTCTAAAATCAAAAAATTAAATGATCTTTTTGCTTAAAAATAATAAACCACAAGTAAACCAAACACAACATCATTAGATAACATGCTTCCGGCTGGTACAGACCTGTGGTTTTACATATGATGAGGGCTGATACCTACTATTGGATGCATGAACTCCTTAGGCAACACAATGAGCATAAAAGTCTTGGCATAAAAGTTTACAAACACGAGCTGGAGGAGCAGCGCCGTGGTAGAGTACTTCCCTGGCATATGTGAGAGTCTGGTCTCGAAACCAACTAAAGAAGATGGGGTTTAGACTGTATTGACCCAGTGATTCTTTGTCACCCTCTGGAAATAGATAACTCTCTTACCAACACATATGTACAGTATCTTTCAAGGTCACACCACAAATGTAGGTCTCTCTCTTGTTGATTCGGAAGGGAATGTGCTGGCAGGGGATGAAGAAAATCTCTATCAGGCTTATCTGCAGAAAAGTTAGAAGTCATGCCAGGGGCCCTAACATTCCAGTACTCTGTGGTATCATCATCCCAAAGGGCTGAGATGGTCTCTGTGTCCTTTAATGGCCAGACTACTTAGGGAAATGTGACATATACATGAGCCTGTTTAATCCCGAAGTCAACCTGAAAATAAAAAATGAAAATATTACAATTACACAGACTTTTAAATAATAAAGCAAAAATTTTAAACTGCAAGCGACAAACCTAAATTTTCTGTGCTGAAATCTCAAACAAACAAACAAACAAACCAAAATGAAACAAGCCTTTGGTTTGAATACATATCCATAATTACTCTATTTAGGTTGCTTGTTCCTGCTTTAAGTTGCTTTTAGTGTACACTGTATCAGATTGTATACTCATTTCTATTTATTTTAAAACTATGCTTTTCATCTAAGGCCCTTGAGTCATGCACCCATTATTCACACTGTCTGCCTAACAGAGTCTCCTCCTGGTGGGTTATTGTTGGATCTCTCATAAGGATACAGTTAAGACTGTGATAACAGTGTACATAGAAAATTAAACTGTACTTTTCTAAGATTTGCTAGAATCAAAGTAATTATTTCTACCTACAGAGTTATTTTGGTTAATCTACTCTGAGCTGAGACTGAAAATACTCAAATTCCCTGGTGGGATGAACGTGGACTTTGTAGGTAGGCAAGTGTGAGAAGAAAAGCTACATCTCATCTTCATTTCATAATTTGCTCCAAAAAAGCATGAGCTTTAGGAAGAGGATTAGAGTTTATATATTGGCAGAAAAATAAACCATCTTTCTTATAATTCGTGTCTGTGCATTAAAGATGATAGTTACTGGGATCTCTGCATCTGGAGTAAATGACCAAGGAAATGGATTTAAAGTAGAAGATGATGTTTTCAGGTATTCACAAAGATTATGGGTTCCCAAACTTCAGTTTTATATCATTGCTGTTGATGAGTGTGTTGAGAGCATACTTACCATGATCAACGCATGAGAAAGCCATTGCATTTTAGCCTTCACCACTGTTACTCCTCTGTGATCAGACGTGTGGGGTGACTTCACCACAAGAAAAATCTGCCTCAGTTATGACTCTTGTATTCAAAAAACAATCCTGGTAGCATTGCAAGACAAAACTGACTGATGAACTAAGGAGTTAATGTGACACACACATCATATGCCCATACACACATATTTACACACCCACAACACACACACACATGCAGAGTCACACACAGCATATGTATGTACACATGTGTATATACACAGCCACACACATATATACATACATACACACATACACCATAAATACATGAGGATGTTAGTGATAACAATGAAGAACCTTAAAAATTGTCTATTTCCATTATTTTAAAAATTTGCTCAACACATACAATTTTGCATATTTATCATTTACCATTTGAATTTTACATGTGTTACTACGTATTTTCAATACATATATTTTTGACAAGTCTTCCCAGGTTGTACATACTGCCCTTGAACTCTCTATCCTACTACAGACACCCTAGTAGCTGGAATTATAGGTGCAGCTACCTATAAACAAATACAGTAATGTTTAATTAAGCATAAGTTTACAAATTTATTCATATATTTGTAGTTTCATGGTTTACACATTTAAAATTCTTTATTTTAGCTTATATTGAAGCATACAGCAATTATTCATTATGTATGTTCAGCCTACTCTTCATGACAACCAGTAATGACTATTTGTGCTATTGAATGATAATTAATACCTTCATCTCAAATTTAAACCCTCTGATATCTTCTGGTACTCTGATAGCCACTATTCTTCAGACATGTTCTACAAGATCAACTTGTACAGGTTCTACATGTGGAGGTAATTTGTCTTTCTCTACATGACTTACCTCTTTAAATATAATGTCTACCATCTCAATACATGTGTTATAAAACAGAAGAAATTACAAGGTTTCATTCTTTGATGGTTTCATATATATATATATATATATATATATATATATATATATATATATATATATATATATATNTATATATATATATATATATATATATATATATATATATATGTGTGTGTGTGTGTGTGTGTGTGTGTGTGTGTGTGTGTGTGTGTGTGTGTGTGTATTCAGTGCAGAAGCTCTACTGACTATGGTAGTTCCACCTCAGGTCTTCTGGAACCTCTTCACTGTGTTATATAATTACAGTTTGGTTTATTTAGGTATTCACCTCTTGTCTTGGCTTTGGGGTGATTCTAAGTGCTAATATCTGGTATTATCTTTGTTAGGAAGGTGATTTGTTCTTTGATTTCCACTTCATCTGGTTCATGGTGGCTGTGCATTGCCTGGTAGGAAATTCTTCTGGATGTTTCTACATATTCAGGGCTCACATTTAGGAATATGTGTGGGCAATGCATAGGGGTAGGGCACTCCAGTGGAGATAGGATCGACTTTGTCCCCTGGGAATAGGGGCAAAGAGTGAGCAGAGGCTGCATCAGATTGTTTGATACAGAGATGGGGACAATATTCACAGATGGAGGTAGGGGTGAATAGCTGCAATCTGCCTGCTTTTCTGGCTGGGATGGCCTGTAGGTTCCCAGTGAATGCCTCTTGGAGTTGAGAGCTGGGATATTATGAGTGGTAGGAAGATGTATGTGATCCACTGGAGATGAGATGCAAGGGTAGAATTGGAGAGAAGTTGCTGAAGGTGTGGCCTGTGAGCTAGGGTCTGTTCCAGAGCTAGGGTCTGTTCCAGAGCTAGGGATAAGATTTGGGGATTATATTTAGGGAACCTGAGGGAGAGATGAAGACTTGGAGTCATTCTATCTGCTTCCCTGTCTGGAAAGGATTGTGGGTTCCTGGGGAATGCCTGCTGCAGTTGAAGGCTGGGATGAAGCTACAAGTTAGAGGAGGGACATTTGGAGGGGTAGATCTGTGTGATCCACTAGAGATGGTGGCAGAAAGGAAGGGGAGGCCACAGAAAGTGGCCTAATACAGATTGGTGATGAGACTGGGGAATGGGCTTGGAGGAGAGCAAGAATATTTTCCTCTCAGCTTCTAGTATTCCTCAAATCATTTCGTGAAAATATTTTTCTGTCTTCAAAGCATAAAAATAACACCTTCACTTAAGAGCATTTCCTCCAAAGTTTATGTACAGATTATCTATTTTCTTGTGTTGCAGCAGAACCACATTCTGGTCACTACAGCTTTATACTACATTATGAACAAATTGGGACAAGATGCCCTATATTATGGTTTTTGTTCGCTGTATTTTTCACAGACCTTCTATGTTGTCAGATGATGAGTTTGCAGAGATTTCATATACACCCGTGATATACCTTCTGTTAGCTAACTTCTAGTTGGCTGTATAAGTACAAGCATGCATCCTCTAAAGCTGCAGGCCAGTAAGGCTGGAACTTTCTACTGCCCAACACCATTTATATTTGTAAAAGTACCTTCATTAGAGAAAACACTCAATAAGTAACTTGAACAAGTACATTTTTGTCATTCATTGTTTCTGTTGTAAATCGAATGATTGTGTAATCCCAAAAGAATCATGGTAAATCCTTAACCCCAAATGTGACTATTTCAGGAAAAGTGCCCAGTGGAATGAACTAAGTTTACACATCATCAAGAGTGGTGGTACCCAAATAAAAGAACTCATACTACTGTAGGAAGATGTCTTGATTCCATCATGAATTCTATCCTTCAGAGTGTGCAATGACATTAGGGGTACACACAGCAAGGTGCGTTTCAACCACTCATGAATAGAAGAAGCCTCAGAAGGAGAACTGAATTGGCACCCACCGATGTGAGGAGTAAAGGCTCACGGATTAAGTCCACTCACTCTATTGATTTTTCTTTTTATGTTAGCTCAAGTAAACAGGATAAATATGCTTCACTTCATTCTCTGGTTGTTCTCCAGTGTCTGCACATATCATGCTGTGTGCTTTAAGCTAGATTAAGCCATTGCTGTCTGTGCAAGGAATAGTCAAATATAGCTACTGCTATCAGCATCAGAGGCTAATGTTTCTTTTATGTTTGGAATTATAGAATAATTACATCATTTCTTCTCTTTACTTCAAGTCTTATATATCTCTCTTTGTTCATCTTTCGAATTTATGATCTCTTCTTTTTCATTAATTGTTGCTGTATGGATAGCTAGGTAGATAAAGGTATAGACGATAGAGATAGAGAGAGATGACAGAGGAGATATATAAGAAGAGATGATAGACATGATAGAGATGATAGAAATGGAGACAGGTGACAAAAGTAGAAATAGCAATGTTATAGATAGAAATAATCCCCAAATCTTCAGTTGTGCATGCAATATTATGTAATTTTGAAAGGAAATATAGAATAATCAAGGAAAATGCAGATTCCAGCAAAACACACTGACCTGTTTGTTCCCATTTATAATAATTTTGTCCTGAGATTAGCCAAAACAAAATTGATCATTTAATTTTTGCTGCTAATTTGTGTGTATGTAGCAATTGCATTCAGAACTGGAAGGGCTTATTGTATACTAGAATGAGTCAGAAATATTTGATTATGTAATCGTAAGAATATATGTTTATGAATGCTTATCACCAGTTTATTGTAGCCACGTTTTTACAGTACTTGACATTTTCTACTTAAATATTGTGATAACTATTTTCTAGGTATGTAATTTCCATTCTGTCATTTGGATACAGGGTCCAATTTATTCCAGGTAAGGCTAGAACTGCCTAAAGTGGAGGAAACCCTTGAAGTTGATACCAGGCCTGTGTGTCTCTGCCACCCATTCTGGGTGGTGCTGTGGATTGTGACTTGAGCTTTCTGCATACTGAGCTACACCCCCAGCATCCATTTTCTAGATATAGGATCCACTGACAGTCTCTCCCCTGCTTCTTCCATGTCATTTCCCTTTTCCCATTCTTTCTTCTTTCCATTTCACTTCAACGTTTATCATGTTTATGGTAAAGGTCATATAGCTCTCTGGACATCCAGAATCAAAACCAATGTAGACTCAGAAGGATTCAGTTTTGAGGGTTCATATGCTATGAACACAGCATCTGAGACAGATGTGTATGCATATGAACACAGCATCTGAGACATGTGCATGCATATACAGGAGGCTGAGGAGGAAGTTACTGCAGAGGCAGGCATGGATGTTTCTCACATATCATGACGGAAAAGTCTCTTGTTTCCTGTGGTTTTCATAAGAAATTTTGTGAATGATGCCCTCATATATTTAGGTACCTTCTCTCTCATAGAGTTGTTTCCAAGCTGGAGCTTTCCACTTAAAGTTCTCTTCAAGGAAGAAGAAACAAACAAAATATATTAACTAATTGGTTATTTTTCCTATAAACATAGCTTATGTAACAGATATTTTCCCTTTACTTTTGAAGTCCTAGCCGTCTCCTGTGGGTATATCGTAAAAGAGGAGTTCAGTCATGATTAAGACAATGATGACAAACTCACACCCTGTATCTTCTACCTGAAAGCTGAGGGAGATGAGTGGCTCTTAGCTGGTAAAATATTTTATATATTTAAATATCTAAATGACTTCAGTACTAGTTCTTGAATAAATCCTTATTTAAAGAGCCATATGAAATGAAGTTTTGCACAGAAGATTTAAATCACTTTTGATGGAGCTGGTTGATATCCTATGTTAGGCAGAAGAAACTATAATACCTCAGGGAAATACAACATGAATTAAAAACCCAGAGACTATTCATACCCCATGTCTGTAGGTCCTGCATATTTTACTTCTTTCATAGTACATATAATGAGACTTGAAAACACAGTGCCTTCACGCACATTTGAAGTGCTATTCCCTTCTGACTCCATCGAGTAGAGCAGGCACGATGACAAATGTACTTAGCCTCTAAATGAACCCAACTCATGTAAGTGATGGGTGCTTCAAACCGGTGATGGAAAGGCCCTGGGAATCGGGGGAGGTGGTTCCAGTCTCAACACTCAATCTGAAGCTTTTGTGAATTGTTTGATCAGTACTGTAGGGCTGAGTGTCTCCTTGGAACAGGAATTAGCACCTTCAGCATCATCACAGTATTATTGAAGTAACATTTGCAGGCAGATACATTTTTTATGTTGAGCATAAAAATAAGGTTTCCCCCTGTAATCTACAATAGAGATCCATGTGGAAACATAAATCTGAAATATTGTGAATGTTGAAAAAAGAATGTCAAAGATGAATGACTTTTGAGAGAATAGCAGAGAGATTCTGCATGATACATGCCGACAGGGAAGATATTATCACCTGTAATTTGAAAGGGGAAAAATGTATATTTCTTTTCATATAGTCATGAGAAAATATCCTTGGAAAAAGTTATCATCCAATTTGATTTAAATTTTTAAAAAAAAAATATTTGTATTTTGGAGGAGTGAACATAGCCATAGGTATGCCTTTCTATAGATGTATGTATTCTGTAAATGAAGGTACAGGAGGCTCATCTAGTTTAGTCTCTGGTCACAAAATATGTAAACCTAAAAATGCTTAAGTCTGTGGAGTGCTCCCTTCAATACTTTCAGTGGGGTGACATGTAAGTCATCTAAAGTTTCACCAGCACGAAAATAAAAAGTTAAATTCATCTTAAAACCTATGTGCTTTTCCAATTTCTGAAAAAGTAGATTAGCCCAAATGATAACCTAAACAGAATATGAAATATGCAGTTGTCCTTGGCTTCAGCAAAGTACAGGCTTGTTCTCCACATATGAAGGCGTGTTTTCCATAATGCCTCTCAACTTTGCTGTGAGCTATAATATGACAACTTAGAGGTTTCTACATGGTTCATAAACCAATTATGAAATAACTTAAAAAGCCAGGATATATTCTGTGGCTACTCCAGGCAGGAAAAAGTTTTTTCATGGTACAGTGTAATGTTGACTCACTATGTGGTTCATATAGAAAACAGCCTACATTTTGAAATGTCACTCAATACAGACAGAGAGCAAAGTGGGATAAAGAAGCAAGTTAGGCGATTCAATCCATCTTGACTTTGACACTGTTCTGTAATGAATTTTCAGAAATATTTTGGTATAGAAACAAAGAACAAAGAAAAGAACTGATCCAGGTTGAGTGATGAACTGCCACCAGAACACGGCCAGAGTTTGGCAGCTTATCAAGCCACTTCCTGGCTTCTGGCACTTATTACAGTGTCCTGCAGTCCATGATTTAATTTTCTACATATTCTAAATTCATTCAGTACCTATTTTGTGTGATATTGTAATACCTAAAATAAAATAATAGCAGTGGTTTTATGTTTATCATAATTATTAAGGTCCCTACATAGCAAATATCATTATCCTTAAAAAATGATTTTTATTAGGTACTACTCTTGACTTTTATGACAGCTATGCATTCTGTCTTTGCAATGCTATCTAGACAAGCCTCCCTAATTCTCTAGGCATTTGTTTCTTCGTCTGAGAATGATCAGGAATATGTTGATTACTCTCCTGGGCTCCCCTAAGTCCATCAATCTGACTCGAAATGTTTTAACATTCTGTTCTCCTGAGAGTCAGCAACCATGGTACATATTTTTATAGAGTTCCAAATTAGCAGGCGTTGTTCAGGGAACAGAATATGGGGATTTTTTTTTTCTGAGAAAATAATTAACAGCAAGAACATAATGGCAGAAAGAGCCCATCAAACACCTATTTCCAAGGTCTGTTTTTATGTGGGCTTTCCCCCATGAGATTGTCCAAAATGTAATTTAAAGAGACTCCGAACTGGATTCAGAAAGTTGAGTGTTTTATGAATTTTTGTCTCTAAGTGACATATGCCTTTCTGCAAAATCACAAAAATAGATTTGTTCGGTGCATAGAGTGGAGCATTACTGGTGTAATGGGGTACGGCTGGCACAGTGTGTTCAGTTTTAGTTGATGACACTGAATAAATTGCTTGTGTGGGAATAAAGTGAGTATTCATGGAAACTTCAATGTACCTGTGAACGCAGCCCAGCACAGTATCGAGCGCTCAATATATATATATATATATCAGATTCAAAAGCCCTATGAATACAGACTTAAGCACATAGGAAAATACAATAGTTGAAACCCAGCTGAACAGTGGCTTCCGTTTTAGGAGTGCAGCTTCCCTCTTGAGAGGAGGAGCAGATGGATAGATCCATGTGCATGCCTTACTGTGATACTGTACTTTATGTTGAGTCTCATTTTCCTCTGCAATTCAAACCAATTCTTCTTTAGGAGATCTGCACTTCAAGTGAAGAAGCTGCTACTTTTACGGGGGCAACTTTTAAATCGACATGTCTCTTTGGGGGTGACTAATACAGTTGCCATGGAACTGTATAAGTGTGCTGGCACTGACCTAAACAGTGACAATGGAATTTGATTTTTATTTCTTTAAATGGCATAAATCTCTGAGTGACAGATTCATAAACACAGAAACTAAATGATGAGGAAATGTCCATTTTTTTCTGGCTTAAAGTGTTCTAAATCCCAATGTATTTGATTTAACTACATATATAGAATATAATAGAATACTCAAAAGAAGTCTACCTTCATGCGTTTCTAGCTTAATGGGCTGAGGATTAATGGCTACATAGAAACCAAAGCTATGGGCAACTTCCCAATGAGACTATGTATATGATCAAAAGAGCCAACCATTCTTGCGCTGACCCCAGGATACAATGCAGATGGGAATCATGCTTCGTGGTTGTTGATGCATGCTAAGCATTTTTATTTCAAACTCCCCTGATCCTAAATTTGCATAGTGCTTCTGCTAAGAGAAATAGTCAATACACTGTTCAGTCCCAAACAATATAAATTCATATTAGTTACTGCTCAGAGGTTTGGAGACAACATCTAGCTCTTTTGGGGAATGAGTTGCTGCCTCTAAGAAAAGTATAGAGACTGTATAATAAGAATCCATGAGGACCAAAGAACTCACGTAGTTTTTAGTATTAAAATTAGAAAAAAATAAATGATGTAGGCTGTGATGTACAAACATTTAGACTTATGAGCAATGTTGTGCTTGATTTGAAATATTAGCTCATTAGTCACATGAGAGATGGCTCAGCAGTTAAAAACATGTGACTTTAATTTCAGTCTCTGTGACTCTTCTGACTTCCTTGGATACTAGGCCTTCATGTGGTACAAGGACATGGACATAGGCAAAACACACATACACAAGAGAGTAAGAAAGAAAGAAAGAAAGAGAGAGAGAGAGAGAGAGAGA
>NC_034590.1:160884400-160901455 GCF_900095145.1 Mus pahari | reverse complement strand
ATGGTGGAGGTAAGGGAGAGAGGGAACGAAGGAAGGAAGAAAGAAAGATCAAAGAAAAAAGAAAATCTTTAAAGAGGGTAAAATTTGCGCGCACACAGTAATGAATCTGAAAGTTCTTTGGAAGGCTTATAGTGCAAATGACAGCAACAGGTAGCATTTAGATGCATGAGATTTACAGATAAAAATCCTGAGGCTTGCACACAATATGATCTGAACAATTTTCTGTTTCCATATAGGACTAAAAATAGAGCAGGCATTATAACATTTTGGTATAGATTGAAAGTAATTTCAACTTAAAAATCATTAGCAAAGAGTAAAAACATGCAATGGCTTTTGTTTTTAAAGAATTATTTAGTGGGCTGTGTGTGTGTGTGTGTGTGTGTGTGTGTGTGTGTGTGTGTGTGCTATTTGTATATCTGAAGAGTGTCTTTAGGCACATGTGTAGCACGAGGGATGTATGAGTGTCAGGTTTTTTGTTGTTGTTGGTGGTGGTTTTTTTTTCTTGTTGTTGTTTTTTGTTTATGGTGTTAGTTCTTTCCCTCTAGCATGATTCCAAGGGCTGATCTCAGGTCATCTGCCACATGAAGCAAACACATGGGACCTACTTATCTCAAAGGCTCAGTAACTTCCAATTACTATGTATTGTTCTTGATTGTGTAGATGCAATCTTCCACTTTTTGACATTTCCAGTTTTGTCTTCAATTTCTTTCATCTCCTTGTTAATTTACTTCTAATTTACCACCCTCACCCATGTATATTCATGTATAGAACACATAGGTTTTTCTGGTTTTGAGAGGGAATTTACCCTAAACTCAAATTTTCTAAAGACTACATGTGATTGCAAAGTCATGTGTTTAATAACTTGAGATTTGGCCTACCAGACACACACTGTTACTGAAATCTCCAAAAATTCACTGTGCTTAACCAAAATGCATGTTCTTAATATTTCAGATGATAATTGTTAGAGTATGAATGAGAATGTGTTGACACTTTGACACAATTTGTTAAGAATAGAACTTATAATATTTTTATATTTAAAACTTGTATAGCATTTAATTTCTGAGTGTTTTAAAACTTTTTTCATTAGTATTTTGTAGTTGGTATGTTTCTAATTATAATTTTATGAATGTATTCAAGGTTTAATGTCAACTTCATAGAAAGTTCCAAATTCATCCTTGCTATAAAAATTCCCTCATGTTTACCATTTGCCTAGATCATAGAGCATGAACAATTAATACCTTTAAAACTATAGTGCTTGCTCCAGCCATCCTGAAAGCACAGGATATTAAATGTCCAAGTGTTTGAAGAGGGGTAGAGGCCTTATCACATTTGTTAGTATGATGTATTATTTAGTTGCAAGCAACTATGACAACAATAGCAACAGATGATAAGAATATTAACACTAAAATGCACGTACATGTTTATTCTACCAGTTATAGTAAATAAAGGTGTCTTACCTTCAATGATATAATATAGTAAGAGGGAGCTAAAGCAGTCCTTTTCTGGGATTCCCCGATTCTGCCTTAGATTTAAGCCCATCAAGAATAAATTGAATGCATTTGGTGATTTCACATTTTTTCTCGACATAAAAAGTTTCAAATATAACGAATCAAACTATTAATCTGTTTTCAAGATAATTCAAAAGAAAACTTTTGATGGTTCAGTTACCAGATGACCTTGATGAAGGTAACTTTCCTACAAAAATTGGAGTTTCCTGCATCTCATTCTGGAGCCGAATCTAATTTCAATACAAATGCATTCAGAACCCATAGCAACCTGAATTGGATGCAGCTTGGGGAAGAAAGAACACAGTTGTCAACATGACCTGAGCAGTGAACACCATCCCTGATAAGAGCAGTTCTGTGAAAACCTTATTGAAGTTTAAAAACTAAAATAAAAGAAATCAAACATCTCCCTCAATAGTCCTTAAAGTGAAGGGCCTGGCAGTGTGTGAAAACAAATACTGGTAACACAAGAAATATGTATTTATTCTTTATTTCAAAAACTGTTGCACAGGTGCCTTAGCCTCATCCTGGGTTCACATAGAATAAAGCCCTAGGCAAACACTTACATGCAAATTGTTTTTCCTATTTCTTTTCCACGGTGCATGAGAGGAGATTGGTACCAGAGAATGGGAACAAGAGAGAGATGTTACACTAGGAAATGAAAATCAAGACTAGGAAGGTAAAACTGGATGTGTGTTATTCAAAAACTTTAAGAGCATTTTAAATTACCTTTAGAACTGTCTACTGAGGAGCAAAACCAGAGTCCATATATCTAGTGGTTTCTTTCACCAATTGGTCAAGGATGCTTTGACATTATTATTTTTCAGACACTTCTGGGGGTCCTTACAGCAGGATTCCAATTGTCGCCCAAAGATGCATTAACTAAAAAACTGGGGTGTCAGTACTGCAGAGCTCCAGTTGTCACCTAAAGTTGCACTAACAGAGCTGCTGTGGCTGAAATAAAAGAAACAGATCCACAGCTCATGGTAAATGCCCCGAGCCGCCTCTGCAGAAGAGCTGCTCGAAACCTACAGGAAGTGGGTTACAGAAACTGAGACTAGGAATATGGAGAACGCTGGAAAACTTTTGATAGGGTGTAGGGATGTGCAGTCCACTAGAGTGTCCCGGTCACTGACGGCAGGCTTTCTAAGCTCAAATCAAATGGGCTTTGCTAATTAGTTGCCCTTTTGAGATTGAATGTCAGCCTGATGGTAGGTCATGAAAAATGAAAATCCTCCCCTAGTCTCAATCTTTTTCTCTAGCTTAACCAGTTGGATTTTAAAAATGATATTTCAAAATACGTGTCATCACACCAATGTAGGGTGTCAATCTTCTCTGTCTCTTTCTTGTTCTTCATTTTAATCTGTTTTTTTTTTTCCCTTAAGAAGTATCACAGTAAGTATTTTCTGAGCAGAGAAACTGATCTGAAAAAATTCCTGGCGGCAATACAAAAGTCGTTGTAATTCTATGAGTAAGTAGTGAACGTCTCATATATTTCTTGTGCATATGTCCTTTCCATTGAAGGCCTGCATGCTTCTTTAACTGTAGTATAGTCAGAGTGCAGAAGTATAAAGAAAATTGCCTTGAACAGCACTGGAGCTATACACAGAGATATCTAGGCCCGCAGCCCTGAAATTAAGCTATTTGTCTTTGTTTGTTGGATCGTTGTTTTTTATTTCTTGATGCTTTGTTTTGTTTTTGATGTAGCTGAAGAATTTTAATACTAACAAACACATTCTTACGTTTGCGCCCAAATTGTTAGAAGATTGACAAGGTGCTACAATTTAGGTTGGACGGAGAGCAACAGTTGGGTTCTACATCAGGAAATAAGAGCTAATTCCTTAGTGGCACACTCTAATGAAAACATCAGAGCACAGGAGAGAGGGAGGCATAGGGATGGATGTCAGCATAATAAACTGTGTACATGTATAGAATTCTCAAAGGAAAGTCACAGAACAGACGTTTTAGCTGCCTCTCAGCAAACTCAGCTCCAGAATTGGATTATACTGGCAATACCTAGGAAGATCCATAAGCTAAACAACCCTATACTTCCTGAAACCAAATGTTATTCTCCACACTGGTTATTCATAAAGACTGGGAAGAAGTGGAACTCTGAAGAGCTGATGCATTCAGCATACATATACATATACACATACACATACATACACACACATACACACATACACAAACACACATACACAAACACATATACATACACACACATACACACATACACACACAAACACACACACACCTAACACACTTGCATGCACTCACACACATACATACACAGATACACACACTCTCATAACATACACACACACAACTCATACACACTTGCATGTCCTTACATGCAAATACACACACACACACACACACACACACACACACATACACACACACACACACCAAATTATCTTGGGTGATCTTATTCTATCAGAAGAGTGTGAGATATTGTTTAGTAATTCATAGTTCTTGCCCCACAATAAACATAATGAATGAGCAGAATGAGAGATCATCAGGAAGACATACTCAGTTTTGGAAAATCACTCTTCTTTATGTTCTCTGTGATTGTATATACTAGCAAAATTAAGGAAAAAACCTACTCTTTGGACTAACAGCAGACACAAAGGTTACAGCTCAATGTTAGAGTTGGAAACAATTTAACATAACCAAATTCCCTCTAAGAGTTTGGAGACAATGCAGACAACTTGGAAATCAGGCAAACAAGAGATGCTTATATGTACACAAGCACTCTGCCCTTGTTTACATTTAGTTAAAGACCCTTTAAGAGTCTCTCTTTCAAGGATTGCTTTGAAGTGCAGTGTTTGGAGAAACTGATGGAATTGGGAACTTGAGGACATAGGCAGCTCTTTGGATTTTGCAATGTATTTTCAACAAAGCCTTAGAGATCCCAGCTTCTTCCTCCGCTCCCTCCTCATGGCCTGAGCAGCTAGTTCCACCCCTGACCCCGATAAACACCACTGCTACTTGTTCTCAGATCTGCCCTGTGCTTAAACTTTGAACACTGCTAGTCGAAAGAATTTTCTATTTGTAATTTAATGATCTCGGGTATTTCATTATGGTACCAGGAAGCTGGCTTGGATTATGTCTTTGAGGGAAAAATCTAATTTACCCATTTTCCTTTCTGGCCAATGTGGGAATTGACTGTGCCACTGAGGAATTTGCATTTTCCCTGGACATAGAGTATAATCATCCTCTGTCCTGACTAAATTGCAACTTTTTGTCTCTCCTCTAAAAATTTGGCCAATGTGAAAGTGTATTTAAGTTAGCTTTAGAATTTCTGAGTAAACTGGAACTCTCTAAAACATCACCTGCATTACAACATTTCATTGTCAGCCTCCTTCATATTAGCAAATTTGATGCTCTGTGAATATATCTTTTGTTGTCAGGAATTGGAGTTCAGTTTTTTTATGAACTACAATAAATTACACATACAACATATTTCATATCATTATAGTCAGAGAGTAAACCTGTCACCATGCAATTGAAAATAGGTCCTTGATTGATATAGTACTTTGCAAGTGGAGCCTGTGAAGTGGCTGACCCTCTTGGGATTTAAAATTTCTCATATCTCAGCAGTGATTATTCACCTGTCCATGCACTGTTTTATATGACGCTGTTATTTTGCTGTTTGATTTAATTCAGCTGGCCTATATTAAGTATCCCCTGTGCATCTGGCACTGAAATTTCCTGGGGACTGATCCTGTCCTTGTGGAACCCACAGTGTAGTAAAGGAATCAAAAGGGTTCAGATGCCTTCATTATAAGTTACAATGAGCTAACATCCGCTTATCAGTGAGTGCATATCTAGTGACTTCTTTTGTGATTGGGTTACCTCACTAAGGATGATATCCTCCAGATACATCCATTTGCCCAAGAATTTCATAAATTCATTGTTTTTAATAGCTGAGTAGTACTCCATTGTGTAAATGTATCACAGTTTCTGTATCCATTCCTCTATTGAGGGACATCTGGGTTCTTTCCAGCTTCTGGCTATTATAAATAAAGCTGCTATGAACATAGTGGAGCATGTGTCCTTATTACCAGTTGGAAGATCTTCTGGGTATATCCAGAAGAGGTATTGTTGGGTCCTGCGGTAGTACTATGTCCAATTTTCTGAGGAACCGCCAGACTGATTTCCAGAGTGGTTGTACAAGCTTGCAATCCCACCAGCAATGGAGGAGTGTTCCTATTTCTCCACAACCTCGCCAGCATCTGCTGTCACCTGAATTTTTAATCTTAGCCATTCTGACTGGTATAGGGAACTTTCGGGATAGCATTTGAAATGTAAATAAAGAAAATAATAATAATTAAAAAAGAAAAAAATAAGTCACAATGAAAGCGAATAACACATTTCAGGAGATTTCAGGATGCTGTAAATCAAGTTTACCTTAAGGTGAAGGAAAGGATCTTCTTTTGCAGAAATCTAATAAAAATGGCCCTGAAATGGGTGTAGTGGATTGCATAGGAGTTTCTCAGATGAACAGACAAAAAGCAATGCAAGAAGGGTTCAGATATTTTAAGATAAAATAGTAAAGGCATGAATATAGTGAGAAGTTAATGCCTGTTGTATTTTAAGAATGGCAAATATATTCACTGTATGAATTCCTAAAAATGAGTATGAAAGGGAAGAAACAAACGTAGCTGCGAGGGGCAGGAAAGTCCACGTCAAAGAGTTTGGAATGATTTACACGAGCTACCAGGAGATATAAGGCCTCCAAGCCAAGCAAGCCAAAATGAATTAAAATTAAAGATTTTCTTTCTACAGCCTACAAAACTTCTTGATATATCCCCAATTTTTTATATTTTGGGATCAGTACCTCTGGTTTTAACTCTCAGGAAGAGACAATTTTCAAGGGGCAGGAGTAACCTTTCGCATATTTGGGATTTCTATTCACCACACTCATCTTTGACTTTGAGGGGAGTAATTGGCCCTTTCCTGTTGCATTAAAGAACTAAACCTTGCCATTGAACATTCTAATTACCTGTGTGAGCAAAAGGAAATGGAGAAGATTTAAGTATGTGTCTTGACTCAAACTCTAGTTCTTGGAAGAAGAGAGTTTCCACAGGTAGATTTCTCCTGAAAGGAAACAGACATAAATTAAAGATAAAAAGTCAGTGAGTGAATGAACCGGTGCTGTATACCAGATGTTGCTGCTGTCCCCTGAATGCTGTGTCTGCACTGAGCATATATAGATTACAGGCTGAAAGACGCCATGTACTTGCAGGAGTTTCTGATGGATAGCTCCAGTTTCTATACTCTGAGAAAACTTTCTTCCGTTTTTGAGATTCTTAGAATTCACCCTGAGTTTCTTTTTGCCCTGAATGATCAGAGTACAACAAAACAAAAGAAAACATCAATGGAACTGAAATGAGGAGAAATAAACATAAAAGGGGATTTCTAAGAGCCACTTGTTGGAAGACAGACATGAGTGCATGCTGCTGTGCATAAGCTAGTAACTCATGTTCAGTGTAGTCGCAGAAATCAATATGTACTGTCAATCAAAATGATGTGCAAGGACTACAAGGACATAAGTGATGCCAATTGACTTTTAGTGTAGTTTTAACATTGGCAGCCAGCATTTATGTCAGGATTCAAAGGTGAAAATGGAGGGAATGCATATTTATCAATTTGCACTGGTGTAATATCTTTACTTTTCAATGGAGTATACACTTGTGCTAGAATCTTGCAGGAGTTATTTACAGGACCAACCATTTGACATCTACTTCACTCCCCGCAGACAGAGAGCCATGTGGACAGAGATCCGTGTGTTTGGTGAGCTATTTGGAGGTGGGATGAAGTAGTCTCTCAGAAGGCAGTGAGTACCAATTTAATCTCTGCTCCTCCATCTTCTGCCTGGACCACCCAAACAGACAAACTCAAATCAGGACTAGCACTGAGGATCTCATGTTTCCCTTCCTGTGGTATATACCAATGCTGGACTTGGGAGTATTTAAATCAGAGGAAGCAAAAGGGCTTGGAATTTTGTTTGTCCCAAAGCATTAAATATAATATTTGTTCCAATCAGCATTATATAATGTACGGATATTTCAGTTTTTCTTTTCTATGAAGACATACATATATCTTTGAAGATACAGGAGTCCAGAGATTAAAGTTGTCAAGGGGGAAGACTAAAATAAATGGGCTTTTTACACCCCTCCCTGTAAAAAAAAAAAAAAAAAAAAAAAAAAAAAAAAAAAAAAAAGAAAGAAAAGAAAAGAATCCATGTTAAACCATGTCTCGTGAGACTGTCATAACTGAGATGCTCAGAGAGAGGAAAGGAAGAAGAACCCTACTGGCATTGGTTACCATGGTACCCAGCAAGTTGTTTTGAAGAAAACATCAGCATCTCTTGTCACTAAGGTTACAAATCACCCCTTCTGAGTAGTCCTGGAGAAGATGAAACAGCTTCACTTACCTCCCCTAAGAAGTAGAACCCTGGAGCCACTGCAACAGAGGAATTGCCACTTACCTCACACTAAAACCTTCTGATCCTAGAACCAAGATTGCCCTAAGAGTATCTCCATTTCAACCCAGGCTCTGCAGCTAAGCTCTGCATTCTTCCATCTCAGTAACTGAAGCCATTAACATAGTGACCTAGTATGCTATCTGTCCAGAATCCAAACTCTTATTTTGAATATCTATGCCTGCAACAACAACTTGGCTACAATAAAGAGCTGTTCCCCAACTTAAACTGCAGTTATTCTGTATATGAGTGGACTTTGAAATCCTACTCCAAGGTTGCATCACCCCTTCTAACAACCCAGACACTGAAACCAAAATTTAGCCTATACTCTCAAAACCATGTCAGTGACTCTGCCCTGATCCTGGAGACACTTTCTTTCTGTATGCCCAGCCATCAGTTCTTGGCATTTGAGCTTCAAAGACTGCAGTCAAGATGGTGAAGGCTGTGCCACCACCCACCAGGGTCATCTTTGCCTCATATCTCAGAAACCCCACTGCAGATCTCAGAAAACAGTGTACAGATCTTGTTGGGATTCATGGCTGTCGCACAAAGACAGAATTATACGTCAAATATTCTTCATAAGAAAATATAAAAATCCCCAGAAAAAACATTTAGACACCAAAATCACACACATATTAAAAGTATTTTCCCTAGGAAGCAGGAATGAGTCACAACATGAAAGTTTATAAATGAGATATATCACATTAATAGAACAAAAGACAAACCATATAATTTCAATATGAAGAGAAAAAAATAATTTGAGAGATTTCAATATTCCTTCATAATGAAACATTGAAAAAATGAATTATGGAAGGCATAACCTCCAAACAATTGTCACTGTGCAAGATAAATCCACAGTTTATGTCATATGACACTGGGAAAAGCTAAAGGCATTTCCTGCTGAGGATGCATATAAAGCCAGGGGAAGGTGGGGGTGGCAAGGGAGGGAGTGTGGGCTCATACTCAGGGAGAGAGTACACATACACTGCATGCAGCACAATAGACACTTAAACAGAATTAATGAAACATAAATGACTTACAGAGATAATCCTCGGTTTCCTATATGATACTTCAGACGTACTCTACTTATGTAGGGCCAGGATGAGTTTAACTTAATCACATTCCTTTCTCACTGTAAGTATAAAAACTGCACCTCATTAGATCACCTTGCAGTTCCACTTTTAAGAACAACTCCTTTTTTTGAGAGAAATACTTTTCTGGCTTCTGCAGTTCCTTCAGGTTATATATTCCCACACAGAGATTTAGAGTGAGGAGCCATAAATCAGAGAGAGCACCCGGCATTTGTCTTTCTGGATCAGGATTTCCTCCCTCAGCGTAATATTTTTCAGTTCCATCCATTTACCTGCGAATATCATGATTTCATTTTCCTTAGCATAGAATTCAATTGTGTATGCACCACATTTTCATTATCTATTTTCCAGCTGAAGGACATTCAAGTTACTTTCATTTCCTAGCTATTGTAACTAGCATGACAAGAAAGATGACTGAGCAAGTACTTCTGGAATAAGTTGGTTAGGCATATTCCAAGGAGTAGGTAGATGAGTCGTATGAAATGATCAGTGTTTCCATTTTTTGAGAATTCCATTTGCTGATTTTTCTCTGTGGACCCACCATTTTGTAATCCAAATAATAGTGAGTGTGGGATTTTCCTTCCTCACACCTCACCAGCATTTGTGGTCGGTTGATTGTTTGAATATAGCCAATATGACTGGGGCACAAAAAAAAATATTGAAATAATTTTTGTATTTCCCTGTTTGGTAAGGGTGTTGAACATTTTGTAAGATAATTCTAAACCACTTTTATTACATCTTTTCAAAATATTATGTTTAGATTTTGTCTTAGTCAGGGTTTCTATTCCTGAACAAACATCATGACCAAGAAGCAAGTTGGGGAGGAAAGGGTTTATTCAGCTTACACTTCTATACTGCTGTTCATCACCAAGGAAGTCAGGACTGGAACTCAAGCAGGTCAGAAAGCGGGAGCTGATGCAGAGGCCATGGAGGGATGTTACTTATTGGCTGTGTCAAGTTGATACACAAAACCAGCCAGTACAGATTTATAGCCCATGTTATTAATTGGATCACGTGTTTTCTTAATTTTGGGGAGGGTCTTTATATGTTATGGATAACATCCTTTCCAGTGTCCTTGGTAGCTTACATCCTTAGTGATTATAAGTACACTTATTTTATAGAATGGATAAAACAGTGAATATGTACACTACTGATTAGAGTAAAACTCTATTGAATGTACTGATTCATTTACTTGATAAGAGCACAAAAGTATTGTCCACAATCACTTACTTTCATCATTTAATATGGATAAATTGAACCCATGTCCAACTGGAAGCTTTATCCTTCCTGACTAGCATTCATGAGTCAGGAAAGTACTTGGCATGGAAACATAACAGAAATAATCAATATAATCCAGGTACAAACTCTGCAACCTACAACAACCATCTGCGATATGAGGTATTCTGATGTAATAGTAGTACAAGACAGTAACCTAGTTCTTTACAATTGGATTTAAGGCTCATTCCATAGGATGGAACTCAATACATGATATTGTTAAAGTGACTAAGAAAACTGGTGACTAGATAGGTCATGAGCACTAGGGGAAAAAACCTTCTTCTATTGTTTTGCGAGAGGAACACAGCTGTAAAACATCTCTTAATGACATATCGCTATACTTATACATAAGAGCAGTGATCAGTACTCATCAGAGAAGCTTCTTGTAGTCGTTGACAAGTTATTTACACAGAGAATCACATTGGACAGTGTGCAAAGAATGTGAGACTCTGGAGCACTTATTCCTAAAGGGATTTGTTTATCTAGTTCCCCTTTCAAGGTTTTGGGATCTGTGTAGAAACAGAAGTGGAAGGAACCACAGATGGTAGATAACTTCAACAAAAGACTGCATCAGGGCTGATATATGAGCTCACAAAGACTGTGGAAGCACGCACAAGACATATACAAGTTTAAGCCACTCAAAAAAATCCTAGCAGGAAGAAGGAGAGTGGACATGAAGTGCCACCCTTAGCCAAGATGACGCTGGCAAGTGATGACTACAAGGAGAAACCCACTATCTCCAGTGCAGTGCTACTGGATATATCATATACATTCCAGGGCAGGTCCAAGTTCAGGAACTTGTAGCAGAATGGGTAGAGACATGTGAGTGTCTAGAAATTAAAGGAGGAAAAAAATCTGACCAAAATATACTTTATAAAAAATTAATAAGAAGAAAAATGTATTTAATATCTGAGTGAAAAGAAGCTGGTAGAGTCTACTGAAAATGGTAACTCAGAGACCATAAGGGATGAGAATAGTCAATATAAATCTTCCATAAGTCATTGTAAGAATGTGATTTTGGACAGAAGACTGTATGTGAAGGTGACAGATGCATCTACAGTTCTCTTTAGAGCGTTAAGAGATTCAACAGATTCTTTCTACTCAGTTTTTGCGAATAATCCTCTACTAAGAGAAGAGAATGCCTTTTAATGAGCTGGTGGAGGAGAGTAAACACATGTGAAGTAGAACTAAAACAACTCAGAACTCAGCAACGTGGAGCTGAGCCCAGCCAAATTAGACAACATTCAGAGGATGCAAGATGCTAGATTCAGAAACTGATGGCCATTATGGCATGCACTGATAAGATGGGGCTATTTGTCATATAGACTAAAATAGCTTTTCCAGCGCCCTAAAATCTTACTTAAATATTGTACATTTTCTTCCTTTATAGAATTCTATCATAACACAATCCATGATGATATTGAATACATTTTAGCATCTACAGGTAAATGTTTTTATTCTAGGAAAAATTGATTGAGTTATAGCATAGGACCCTCTTTTAAGACATGCACTTTTGATACACTGCACAATTTGTTTATGCTTATGTGCAGTAACCATGAACTGAAAGTAAAGATTTGGAGAAACACCCACAGCTCCTCTAAGAACTTTAAAGCAATCATGGTTCAGGTGAGAGGATGACATAGCTAATGACCCTTCATTGGTAATGGCATTGTGAGACTTTCTGAGGCCACATGCTTTCCAAAACAGGTTTGCTTAATTAATTAATTAATTAATTAATTAATTAATTAAAGCACCGAGATTTTTCAGAGTGGTCAGAGTCTCACTATCGTCATAGTTGATGTACTACTAGTGTCCGACTTTGCTGTCAGTCTTCTGGAGACCCAGATTACCCAGCGAGGTAGGTTGTAGGTGTTTTCCTCCATAGGAGTGAAAGAGTTACACAGGTATATTTTATAAAACGGAAGCTTCAAATTCTCACTCAAATTCTATTTCTAGAACCTTCACATGATAGTTTGACACCAATATGCCTTTTGCAGAGTACCGTTTTCAGCAAACGTACTGGGAGCTCTACCAAAGCACCTTAATTAGGAATGTGGATGTGTCCCCTTTTCTAGTGAAATGATTAAGTGGGTGGGTTTCAAAGACCAGGCAGATTCAGCTTGCATTTTGGTGCTAATGTTTTCTACATCTGTCTTCGGATGAATAATTTCATTTCTCTAACCTCAGTTTCCTCGCCCATGAACTGACTTTATAATAGTCTCTGCTTTGATATCTTGCTGTAGGGATAATTTCAGTTAGTCAATGTGCGGAAGCGAACACATTGAAGGCATTGGTAAATGCATTGTCTCATGCATTGTGTTATTTCAGAAGAGAAAAGCTGTCCCCTCTAGAGCCATTCCATGGTTAGTAGACAATTTGGGGGGTGGACATGGAACATTCCTTCATTATCAGAAATGAGACTAGATGAGACACAAGCCTATCCACTCATATGTAATCCATTACATGATAACGTTCTTCCCCTTGTCATTCTACGACAATAGTGGCCACTCAGGACGAGGGGACTGCCATGGGCTGAGAACCTGCAGAGTGTCAACCCGGGTGCAATGCACATATATAAAATGACTCATTAATTCTCACAACAGACCTTAAACCTAACAAATGGCTGGACTGGGATCACTTCACAGTTCAGCTTTCAAAGCAGGCTGTTATTTCAAAATTCTCCCTTTCCATAAGGTTTTGTTGACTTCATCCTTTTATTTTCTTTCTGCCTTCTGCTTTCCTATTATACTCATGGGATGGTAGCATTGGACTGACAATTGAAGAACATTCTGCACAATAATTGGTGGAACTTCTCAGAGGAAAAAAGGTGAAAGAAAAAAAATTACTTAACTATTCTTGTAGGAACCATAGATAGTATTCACAGGACAATAAATCTTAACAACTGAAAAGGTAATGCATCAAATATAACTGCTAAAAATACAACCTCATAACTCACTGACTTTAGGTAAACAGAACAATGGACCAGCGAAGAAGAGTCAGAGTATTGTGTTTACCCTTTAGCCCCAAACCAGGTGATACCAAAGACTTGTGATCTTCAAACAATAGAAGATCCTCCGGAGGGAGATGATATAACTTGCCATCGCTTTGGTGTAAGCATTCTGCTCCTGTGAACTAAATTATAATGAGATATGCAACAAGCAAATGAGATAAGCTAAACCTGGAAAAGCATAAGGATGCAAATGTCTGCAGATAGTCTTTTATAGCACCTGGGAGTTCAGATACAGAACCTCCGGTGGCAACCTTCAAATACTTTAAGTCTGAGTCTCTATTTTAAGAAATAGACAGGTGATTCATTTGCATTACAATTTCAGGGTTGCTGATCTAGCAAGTCACTGTGCTAAGCTGGGGCAAACACTCCTAGAGTGAATGCAAGATGGGACAAGATGGAAGCAATAAGACTGTGAACTGGATAGGAAAGATTGCAAGATGGAATGAACTCACCTCGGATGTGTGAACTCAGAGAGATGCATTGATAACTTCAGATATCAGCCCCTGACCAGATGAGGCCAATGGAAATACATCAGAAATGTGGGACTAGGTCTTGCTTCAACTTGCCTCATTGATTCTAGTGAATCAGAGGAGGACACTTCAGGTCATGAAGGTGGCTATGACCATCGACTTGACAGATTATTAAGGAGTTTCAGTTTTTATATAAATTCAGAACTTTTTTTTTTTTTTTTTGAGGTTTAGGGCCACATACACATGTACTTCCTCTGGTGCATTTGTGGCAGTCAGGACAGACAACTTCTGGGAACTGGTTTATACTTTTCTGCCATGTAATCAGAACATGCACCATGGTTAAGCAAAAACTTGTGGGACATAAATGAGAAGTAAGAAAATATAGATAAAACCATAACTGAATCTAGTAACAGAAAATCAATACGGAAATATCAATGAAAGAAAGATCATGCTCATTGAAAATATCAAAACATTGAAAAGTATCTACACAGGGTAAAAACAAATCAAAATGATAAAAAAGCAAGAACAAAAATGGATGAGAGAAAGTGTAAACTGATAATATAAATGATTGAGATAGTATCAATATTGATATCACGGATATTAAAAATAATAAATTATTATTATAGACAAGTATATGTCCCAGAATTGGATGATTTAGATTACCTAAGAAAGGTACAGTCTATGAAATTACATATAAGAAAAATATAATCTTAGCAACTCTACATACATATTTTTAATAAATTACTAATTTCTATTTCCCTAAAACACAAACCAGGCTCTGAAAATCTTATTGTTGAATTCTACTAAATATTTTAGGAAGAATTGATGCACTCCACTTAAAATGTACAGAGAGATACATTTTAATTCTACTTCTAAGCTCAACATATATTAACATAAACACCCAGAATAAAAAGGTATTGCAAGAAAAGACAATTACAGACTAATATAACATATAATTATGATTGCAAACATTCCCAAACAATGTTAACAAAAGAGTTACAACCCATGACCAAGTATGATTTATCTCAAGGCTGATCCAAGGAAAACAATTTATCACCATGTCAATGGATGCAGTAAAAATATGACAAAATTTGACCAGCATCTACCATAAAAACACTAAACCCAGTAGGAAAAGTAATGTGCTTCTAGAACACACTGGCAAAGGAACTAGTTAACCTTCTAGTTAGCAGTGAAAAGGTGTTTGTATTCCTATATTGATATCAGAACCTAGACAAAAAAATGTCCTAGATAATGAAATACAATAAGAAAAAGATTTAAATCACACTATCATTGTTTGTAGCTATCATTGTTTGTAGATGCCATTATTAATAATCAACATTGAAAACTTTTTGGAACTTTATGAGATTATAGCACAGTTGCAATATTTAAGATTAATAGATAAAATTATATTGCTTTCTTATACATCATCAATAAATAGTTTGAATTCAATTACAAGGTGACTAGCCCTTTACATTATTTTATTCCCAAAAGGTATCAAGATATGAATTAAAGACACATGTATGAGATTTATATGTGAGAAACTGTAAAACTCATTTGTTTATTGATTGCTTAATTGGGACAGTGTCTGATCCTAGTCCAGGCTGGCCAGGGACTCACTATGTGGCTATGTATCCCAGGTTGCCCTGAAATTCATAATCTTCCTTACTGTCCCATGTGCTGGGATGGTAGGTATGAGTCCCTTCACTCATTGAGAAAACAAACATGAAAGAAACCAGAAAAGAACTAAATAAGTTAAGATACCTGCCATGTTCGTGCAGAGAAATACTTAGTAGTTTCAATGCAATGAGTTGCAGATTTATAACAGTATTGATAATGATTACATATTTTTATTTATTTCAGATAAGAGTTCGTGTATTTCCTCTCTCCTTCCACAGGCACTTCATTTTTCTTGGTATTTGAAATTATTGTCCTCTATTCTATTTTACTATTTTCAAGTATGCTGAATCTATTAATAAAATTTTATGTAATATTGTGCAGATTTAGTTCATAAGTTTCCTACTTCTCTGATACAAATTCCCAAATCATTATGAATGTTATAATTTTTTCTAAATGGTTCTTTAATGCTGACCATATTGATTACTTTGAGTGGTCCATTTAATAGTTATAAATCTTCACTAGAACTACTTTGAGTTTAGGGCTTTTCTTTATCTCTACATTAGTTGTTAACAATTGAACACATGACCTTGTATGTACCGATCGAGTAATTTATCACTAAGCTGTACCCATCAACCCTGCTGACATTCTCTTGGTGAACGCTGGCAGTTGGTTCTGTTTTCCTTAATGTCTCTGTGACTTTTAGTTTTTAATTCAGTATCAGATATTGTATCATCTCTTAATATTTGTTAGAAAAATTATTGCATATAATTATACAAATTTCATTTAGAATTTAAACAGATAGTTTTTATTCATTACTATTTATATCTGTATGTGTTTATATATGTATTTGTTTATTTGCAGTTTGGAGGATCAAGGTCAGGGCCCTGTACTGATAAAGCAACATTTCTACCCATAAGCTATATGCAAAGTTGCTCACCTTTTCCAAGATAGAGTCTTACTGTGTACTATAGACTGGCCTGGAGTTATCTACATAGTCCATGATAACCATTAATTTATAATTATTTGGCTTTCCCCCAAGATTGGGATTGTACCTATATGCCAACATACCCCATTTATTGATATGGGTAAAGTCACAATAAACCTCATATCTTATTAATAATGCTTGTTGTTTTGTAAAGGGGGCACTGATCACAGATTTTTTTTTCACACATTGTTATGCTCAACCCTCACCTTTCAGTTATCACTAAACATCTCCACTACAGATGTTTTATCCCAGTTTTATCTGGTGAGGCTATGTAACATTTGCTTATTGTGGGAGACTAGAAACATTTTGTACTGATCTAGTCTCTGGTTGTTATTATTTGTAGGAAATGCCCCCCATAGAATCATGGTTTTGAACATTTTGTCCCCACTTAGAGTTTGTCTTAGTCACGGTTTCTATTCCTGCACAAACATCATGACCAAGAAGCAAGTTGGGGAGGAAAGGGTTTATTTGGCTTACATTTTCATACTGCTTTTGATCACCAAAGGATGCAGGACTGGAACTCAAGCAGGTCAGAAATCAGGAGCTGATGCAGAAGCCATGGAGAGATGTTCTTTACTGACTTGCTCAGCCTGCTCTCTTATAGAATCAAAG
>NC_034590.1:160877703-160884389 GCF_900095145.1 Mus pahari | reverse complement strand
CAAAAGGATGGACCATCTAGAAACTGCCCGACCCGGGGGTCCATCCCATAATCAGCCACCAAACACAGACACTATTGCATATGCCAGCAAGATCTTGCTGAAAGGACACTGATATAGCTATCTCTTTGAGGCTATGCCAATGCCTGGCAAATATAGAAGTGGATGCCCACAGTCATCTATAGGATAGAACACAGAGAGACCCCAATGGACGAGCTAGGGAAATTACCCAAGGAACTGAAGGGGTCTGCAGCCCTATAGGTGAAACAACAATATGAACTAATCAGTGACCCCCAGAGCTCATGTCTCTAGCTGCATATATAGCCGAAGATGGCCTAGTCAGCTGTCGTTGGGAATTGATGCCCCTTGGTCTTGCAAACTTTATATGCCCCATACAGGGGAACACCAGGGCCAAGAAGTGGGAGTGATTGGGTAGGGGAGCAGGGTGGGGGGAGGGNATAGGGGACATTTGGGATAGCATTTGAAAAGTAAATGAAGAAAATATCTAATAAAATAAGTTAAAACCCCCCACAAATTCCTGCCTTTTGATTTTACCAATGAAAACACAGCAGTCAGATGCTAGCTCAGAGAGGTAGAGAAAACCCCAGCTGACCTTACTAGTTCACGGACATCCCCGAAGGAAAAGCTTTCCCCTTCTCCACGCTGTCCTAAAGGCCCTTCAACTCAGTGTCCCTCCTTTCTGCTTCCTCATTTTCATTCCTTGTCAACTCCTTACTTGCTCCACCTCTTGTCCTATTGGTAACTTCATTTCGCTCCTGTTTACAGAAAGCTCTCAGATTAAAGACTAGTGCTGAGCCATACCACAACAAGGTTTTTCTAGTTCACAATCTTGGAATACAAAATGTGATCAAATATTCTGCAATTTTTCTCTCTGAAGTTGCTTTCAGATCATGTATCACAGTCACAGAAAAGTAACTACACACAGAAACATTTGCCATATCCCCAGCCTTGTGGTGGAGTTGCCACAGCATTCTCCCCTTCTTCCCCTTCACCTTGTATCTATAGAAAATTTTGCAGGAGGATATATTTATTCTTTTCATCTCTTAGCATTAGATTTCCAATACCATTACCACAGAATGAATAATTCTAATGAGGGAGTAAGAAGTTCCTATTGGTAACTTATTCTATTTTCTATTGTATTGTATTGTATCACATGCATATAGTATATATTATGTAAAATATATACATAAATATATAATATTTTATATATCATATAAAATATTCTCTAAATAAATCGTTACTTCATTGCTTCTAGTTTTGTCTCTTGGAAATCCCTGAGCAATATAGCCTAGGAGACCGAAAGCATTGCTGAAAGCATACATCTTCCTCTCCAGATTATCAGCAACCAGAACGGGCTGTGCTCTTCCTTCTAATTTCTGGTCCATAATGTCTGTGGAAATATAACTCTGAAACCTAGACCCTATTGTTAAATTTTAATTGGAGAACTGCTTTGCTTTATTGGAGCCCGTTCCACACGAGAGTGGTTAATTATCAACATGGCTCTGGTGACAGGCAATTCCCTGGAGTATTCTTGATGTTTTCTAAATCACGCACGTGAATGGCTTGTTCTCTGTCTGGCAAAAGGAATCAATCAGGGAGAACAATGTGTGTGGATAATTTCGAAATTATATATGAGGAATTGGGTTCCACACACAACCACAATTCAAGGTCTTCCTGTCAATAGTCTAGTCTCATCAATCATGACTCCTGATTTTACCTAGTCTATTTATCTCTTGTGTGGAAGTGCTGAAAGCCAAGATTAATGATGGCAATGGGTACTGTCGCTTTTGAAATGATGGTGACAAGATACCCTTGGAGAAATTTCTCAGTGTTCCCCAAGTTGTATAATAGGTTGCAATCATATCAGTTACTCAAGTTTCTAATTTAGGTGTAGATCTTTAAAGTAATGTAAGTTATCAGACAGATGGTATTACTTTATTTTCCTACAATTTCTATCCTTCATTAATTTATCTCTAATCTGTTTGTTTTTAATGTATTCCTAACACCTCTGTATTGATGATAACAAATTCAATTGACTTCTCCAGGCCCTTTTAACTATCTTTCATTGCAATTTTTTTCCATCTTATTTCAAGTAAAAATTTAGTTGACATTGAGAATTGAGATCATGCATAACAAATACAAATTGTAATTAATATACAAATATTGCTAATTGGCTTCTCTGATTTTGCCAGGGAAAATTCATTAACACAATCTCCATGTGGATATTACAATGGAAAATACAAGATAAGGCTTCAGTTTCTGCCCCTGTAGCTACTCCATAGGGATGATAGTGGTAGTATTTTATAAAGTGTATCATGGTCTGTCGAATAAAAAAAAATGCCTTCTCACAGCATCTAACACAAGAAAAGCCCCAGTAAATGCCCTATTCTGTTTTTCTGCTATAGGTGATGCTTCTTCCTCAAGATGCAGTTCTTTAAGACTCTGAACTTAATGCATTGCTACCATGTGGCACCATTCCAGGAACTGTGTTTAGGATTATGTTACTTTCTTTGTTGCTTCTTATAGCTCCACATACTCAGTCATGCATGATTGTGTGTGTGTGTGTGCGTGTGTGTGTGTGTGTGTATGTGTGTGTATGTGATCTGTGTGTGTGTTATGCATGTATGTGTATTTGTGTGTTCATGTAGGTTTGATGGCATGCTGAAGGGAGTTCATGTGCATATGAGTGAAATGCATGCATGCAAATGGAGATCAGAGTTGAAATGTAGATCTTCTTCTTCCTGGACTCTTCATCTTATACTTTGAGATGTAGAGCTAAATGATTGGGTAGCTGACTGGCCTGCTCTGGATATCTTCCACTTACATTCCATCTCACCATGAGCTATTCATGCCTTGGCTTTTTACATAGTTCTGGGCATTTAAACCTGGTTCTTCAGAATCACATTGCAAAGAGTTTACCAACTCAAACATCTCCCCAGACACATTTGATTTTTTTTTTTACCTGTCTTGGTTTAGAATTCTCTTACTCCAATAGTGAATAGCATATGTACCCAAGCCAACGTGACACAAACTAAAAGTCCCCAAACCTAGCTGTTGCCACAGAAAGCCTCACAATATACTGTGTACAAAGAGCCTAGCTTACTCTAATAGGACACAAATTCAAAAGTCAATACCTAGAACTAGGATGTTGATTTTCCAATCTTGAAGAAGCCACTTAACATTCTGGATAATCAACATCAATTATTCCACCAGAATTGTCTCCCTTTATATTAGTTGCATAAAGCTCCACATATCAGATGTCTACTTACTAATCAGAATCAGATAAAGGGAACATGAAACTGTAATGTTTATGGCATAATTGATGCTGTGGGTTCTAATTGACTGCCAGATAGCCCAGATATTGAAATCACTTTCAGGTAGCATCCTTTCCATTGGCCAGTATGGATACAAATTGTCTTATTTTAGGCTTTCCTCTATCAATATTGATGATCTACTGTCCTATTGATTGATGTAGTCTTTCTCTCTGTATGGTATATCTTCAGTCAGTCTCTCCTTACATATTTTTCTGGACAAGAATCTTCACAAAGCAGTCAATTTTAAATATCTCTACTGTGAGCCACTGTAACAACATGAGTATTTATTTATTATAGCAATAAACCACACACTGCACCAAGCATTTTCTTCTTTAAAATTTTAATTTTCTCAGCAACTCTTGAGATAGGTGCCTTGTGTTAATCCTTGTTTCAGAAATCATACAGTGGGTCTTGACGAATTTATAGATCCTTCCCAGCAACCGAGTACAGCAGAAACAGTGAGAGATATGACTCAACTCTGCCTTAGAGATGGAGATCTTAACTGTTTTACAATTATGACTTGAATTCATTGCTTAACACTCAGAGGTGCAGTTTATTCCCATTTCTATCTTCCTGAGGAGTCATTGTTGTCTCCCCGTGCCTTTCAACTCAGTTATCATTAGAATGTTCAACAAGAAGGCAGTATGTCTAGGAGCATCAGTGAACAGCCCAAAGTATGAAGTCATATAACAAACTCCACTTGAAAACCTTCCTCACCAGACTGTAGTCACCTTTTTATTCTACAATGCTGGTGAAAATTTTTCTGTCTGTTTACCTAAATCGATCAGAAAAGACATCTTTTCAGTCCTCGGTTAGAGAGGGTTTTTTTTTTTCCCGTGTTTGTGTTATATGAGAGTAGTATTATTTTTGTCTAGAAGCAATATAAATTTGGATACTACATTCTGAATCCCTAATACAGTTTAGATACTGCCATTTAAGTACTTAAAAATGAGAACTTGAGGCGGCCCCCTCCAGTAAAGGGCTTGCCTTGAAAACATGGACATCCACTCAGGTCTGATTTCTAGAACCTATAGGATTATAAAAGAAAAAAGATTCAAGTGTTGTATGCTGGTTATAATAAAGTGCAGTGCTGGTGAGGCAGAGGCAGGGAGAACTCCAGGATCACTTGCCAAATAGTCTACCTGACTGACAAGCTCTAGGCCAGTGAAAGATCCTAGATTAAAACTGTACAATGTAGACAGTACCTGAATAAGTGACAGTCACTAGACACATTCCCCCCCCACACCCTCCAGGAGTGCAAATGGAAGGCACTAATGTACAAATATGCATTTTTATAAGTAAACAACTCTAAACTTCTTCAGTGGCAAGTCATGAGGTGATCCTTTTATGCTGTCTCTGTTTGCATTGGTAATATTCTAGTACAAATTCCATAGTCCTCTCACAGGTGATAGATCCCTATCCGGCATTTCCATATACAGCATGTACCCAACATAGACTGATTTCTTCATTTTAATTATTAATACATAAATACCTTCAGTCATTTTAGGATGCATAGATGGCTTCTTTGGTTGAACAGTATACAGAATCTTGATTTTTTCACAGATATTTCCTGAGAGATCATATGAAGCAGTAATTGTTAAAAACAGTTTTGCTTCTTTAGATCTAGCACATTACATAAAGAGTTAAGTGGCCAATATTTATTCTAGTCACAACAGTAACTTATATGGCTAATGAAAGTAGCAACATCACAGCTATGTGCACAAGGTATCAGCCATTAAACTCCAATTACATAGTAGAGGCAGTCATGTCCATGTTCACAACCAGCCTATAGGCAATTTTCTTAGTCAGTTCTGTCTTCTACATAAAAGAGGGGATGAGAAGATTCTAAGAGCCAGAGAAACATGGAATTTGCTGTAAGAGTGTGTCTCTGAGCAATGTCAGAATTTGCAATGGCCACAACAAATATTCCATTGTTCTAGAAGTTCCAACTTCCTCCTGGCCAACTTTGGCTTCTGATACCCTTAAAGAGATAGGCCAGGAAAGGGAAAACAATGTTAGGAGGGATAATTGATCAAGATTACTGTGGGGAAGTTGGATTGCTTCATCACAATAGAGGTAAGAAAGATTATATCTGGAGCACAAGAAATCCTTTAGGGTAGCTCTTGGTGATAACATGTACTGTGATTAAAGTCAATGAAAAGACACAACAGTCTAATCCATGCAAGACAGCAAAGGGCAGAAACGTATTAAGAATGAAGATATGGGTTATTCCTTCAAAGAAAAAAACCCTGCTTGGGTTCTTTCCAAGGGTGGAGGAAATACAGAATGCATAGTAGAGGAAGACAGTTATAAATATGAGCTAAGATCACCTGACCGGTTACAAGAAAGTAGATAATTGATATGACATGTTTCTGTTGTATTTTGTTAAAAACACGTTTGTATAGATATTTGTTTTTCTTTTCTAAATTTACTTATCATGTGACATAAAATCAACTAAGAGACTATCGATAGATATCATATTTAAGTTTTATACACTAAAAGAATATCTTTAAAGGGACATTGCCACCTATTCTAAATTTATAATGCATTGAGGGTTGTACAAGGAATAGTTGTATCATGCTAAATATAATTATAAACTGTTTAAACATATAATGTATTTGGAATTGTATGTGGGATAGTTATATCATGTTCAGGCACTATTTATGGACTGATTATTATTTTCATTTGAAAATTAATCACAACATATGGAGGTGGAATTGTGAAGGCTACTCTTGCTTGTCAGCTTGGCTATATCTTGAATTAAATAAAATGCAAAAATGGAGGACACACCTGTGAGGGATTTTTGTTTAATCTGAAGTAGGAAGATCCACTTATAATCAGGATCTTTGAGGTAGAAAGACACCTTGAATCCAGATCATTTAACCTGGGGAACCTACCTCTAATCTAGACCACATCTTCTGCTGGAAGGCTGTATTAGGGCATGAAAGTAGAAAGATTTTGTTCTTTACCTTCTTGTTCTCTCCTTGTTAGCAAATCCATCCCTTCATCAGACATCCGGCTTGTGGACTGAGCAAAACAGAAATTGCCTTATAGAACTTTCCCTTTATAGTCAGCCATTGTTGGATTAGCTAGTCCATAGCCTGAAAATCATGACTAACTCCCTGTGTGTGTGTGTGTGTGTGTGTGTTGTTGATTTTTATTACTGTATGTATACCTAAATTAGTACAACATGCTCACTTTGTTTTATATATATAAATATATATTATTATATATATTTATATATATATATATTATATATATAAATCAGAGTATATATATGTATATATATACATACACACACACACACACACATATATATATATATATATATATATATATATATATATATATATA
>NC_034590.1:160875378-160876998 GCF_900095145.1 Mus pahari | reverse complement strand
GAGGCAGAGGCAGGCAGATTTCTGAGTTCGAGGCCAGCCTGGTCTACAAAGTGAGTTCCAGGACAGCCAGGGCTATATAGAGAAACCCTGTCCCGAAAAAACAACAACAACAATGAAAAACAAAAAACAAACAAACAAACAAACAAAACCCAGTAAGTCTCTATGCTTTAGGGATATTTAGAAAATACCTTTGAATCATTGCACATGATTGTTGAGGTGGGTTCCAGAGCTTTACAGTTCCCTTCTCAGTGACTCTTAGAGAACATCACTCTGTCTGTATGAGTTCTTTGACATATGATTGTGACATTATCAATCTCACACATGAATATCTTGCCAATGAACTTCACAGGATACCTAAATGTTAAACCTGTCAATGCTTCATGCTTATGCTAGAAAAAAATACCTGGCCAGCATTCTCCAGTCTTAATTTTATGGCCTCCCTCTACACAGAAAGTGTCACAGCCATATGCTAGTATCTTAAGTAAAAAAATGTTGGCTTCTATTTACCCTCTGTCAAAGTTTAAGCAGAATAATTTAATATCACTGTATACCTGTTAAAATATCGGCTTTATTTTGTTTTTTAAAAGTCTGTCTTATCTAAGAAAATGTTGAATCTTGCTCTTTTCTGGCTCACAAAAAAATTGTGACCTTTGGATATTCCTATTTTAATTTATTTTCAAAAATAGAGATAAATAAAATCATAAGGAATGGATTGCTTACAATCTGGAAGCGTCTCTAGCACTTGCTGTTCTTGGACTAGCTCATCACTTTCTATCAAAGGTTAAGACATAATTGTTTGAGCATTGAATAAATGGATAAGAAACACAAGTAAGAGAGAAAGAAACAAGATTGAAATGCCTACAACCAATGTTATTTCTAAAGGTTAGGAGAGAATGCATATTTTCCTTCTAAATGTCAATTTAATCTGAATGGCAGTGAACCTCGAATGACATTTACATTCAATGTAGAAATATTGAAAATGAAGCAGTTGTCTGGCTAACTGCCTGCTTTGTTTTGGGGTGAACTTCTTAGTTGCTTTTCAGTTGATACATTTCAAGTATCATTCCTATTTGGAAGTATGAACATAATCATTAGAGGGAAGCTTTATTTGTTGGCCACTAATCAATCCAGGATTGCTATGCCCAACGGGCAAGATAACGAGCAAGTTTTGCAGTTCATTTGACTGGATGCCTCATTATGATTAGAAAGGACTACGTGTTGATCCTTATTCTGTATGATCTGAATGTCTATCTATTGTCTTAAGAAATAGTCAGCAGGGAGGGGTCTCAAGGCCTGAGCCTGTGGGAGAGCCATCTTTGCTCTGGTGCACTGCCAGGGAGAGGGGAGCCTGCAGAAGTGACACAGCTTCTGGGAAAGATCCTGTTTCTGGCTCCAGTCATCCTGCACCTTTCCCGCCCGAGGAGGGGTGTCCGCCCAGGAGAAGTCTCAAGGCCTGAGCTGGCAGGAGAGCCATCTTTGCTCCTGTTCGCCTAGGCTCCAGTCTGAACTGGCAAAAGTGTGGACGGCAGAAGCTACACAGCTTTGGGACAGACAGAAGCAACCTAACTTCGGGGACAGACCCTGTTTTGGGCTCCAGAAATTTGGGCACCTTCCTCACCA
>NC_034590.1:160870359-160875367 GCF_900095145.1 Mus pahari | reverse complement strand
ATATGTCCCAGCACAGGGGAAGGCCAGGGCAAAGAAGTGGGAGTGGGTGGGTAGGGGAGCAGGGGCGAGGGTGGGGTATAGGAAACTTTTGGGATAGCATTTGAAATGTAAATAAAGAAAATAATAAAAAGAAAAGAAAAGAAAAAAATAGAAATCTTCCCCAAAACAAGGATCATAGATAACCCAAGCACACCACAGAGTTCTGTACAGTCCATGCATAAAAAGGAAAAATTCAATTAGCTGAAGAATATAAGTGGTTAAAGGACAGAGAATTCAGAAAATGAGTTGAGTTCTTTGTTTGAATGTTTTGACCATGACCCCATTGTCAACTGTAGGGAATATATTTTTTTGGATTTTATAAATGGGATCTGTGCTTTATGTCATAAAGAATAAATTACTAATTATAAATTAAAGTCTTAATTATGTCTTGAACATTTGATATTTGTGTAGAAATCTTAGTAGACCATTTTCTGATATCATTACTACATATAAGAGTGATATGAATTTCGTGATATAGCTTAGAAATTAATATATCATTCCATTTGTGTTATTACTCTCAGATGCTGTCATACTATTTGTTTGTACCTATTATGCATTGACTCCTTTACAGATGCCTTCACAAGTCTTTTCAAAATGCCTTTGTTGCATGTTTAGAGGAAATTAAGTTGTTAATATATCTCTTTTGTTGATAGTATTACTTATTTTCAAGTAAAGATGATTATCATAAGTGCAACCTATTTAAAATCTACATATATGACCCTTACGAGTTCTCTTTTATTTCAAATATTTTCATTCCTCCCTAACGTTGGCAAATACCATTTTCTAATATTACATTTAATAAGTTAAGTTTTGAAAATTAATAACTTAATCAATCTCGAAGTCATCAGTGTTTGGTATAAGATCAAGACTACATTTTATAGTTAATTTACTATGCTTTTACCTAGTTACTTATACTGTTAGTTTATAATAATATAATTAATCCAAATTTCAATGTCCTTTTAAAATTTCCCCTAAATTAGCTTGTATTTTATCAAATATATAAAAAGTAGTAAGTTTCATGATGTTTATAATTCTGAAATATATTTTAATTTATGTAGATATTTGTATTATTTCTGTATCCCTGAACAGATCTTAAGACCAACATTGCTAGTGAACTTTTTGACACCCTGTTTTACATAATTAAAAGAAGTAAAAAATGAAGGCATAGTCATTAACTATAAATGTTGAATGGAAGGTAATCTTCTAAAGTCTTACCTCTTTTTCATTTTTAATGGAAAGTTACTTTAGGAAGAATACTGGAGAGATGACTTCCAAAGTCCTCTTACCCCTTATACATAAACAAAGGCAAAGTTCCCTAAAAACTGCTCTTCTGTTACCCAAAGGTACTATCTATTTATCTATCTACAAATTTTTTATTTTATATTATGTACTGATTATCTAACTTCATTCATATTTATTAATACACATAATGTGACAAATTTAATTTCAATAGATGTAAATGTTGCTTTTATTCATTCAGAAGAAGGGATGAGATGAAAGCCATACCCAAACAGCACAAACACCTCAGCTATACAAATATTTGACTTGAGCAGAGCCCAGAGCATTTCTTTCTCTGTAAAAAATATTCCTAGTCCTAGATCTGGAAGTTTCTAGCCTCCATATAAACTAATTATCTGCAGACCTGGACCTTGAAGGCTTCAGTTTTCAGCCTCCATTTGCTAACCAAGGCCTAGAATGTTTCAGTCTCCAAGACATACTGCTGAATTAACTCACCCTTTCTAGCTCTTTCTGAACTCTGGTTACCTGGTTCAACTTAGATGTTTTGGCTCAAACTCTTCTCCAAACTGACTGATTCAAATTGGCTTCTCAGCTTCTGACTCAATTGCTCTGCTTGGAAATGGTGAACTCTATAAACTGAACTGCTGTGAACTCCACTGCTCTGTTCTGAACTTAACTGAGTACAATTACATCAAACTGAACTGAACTGAACTGAACTCTCCTCTGCCTCACTGATCTTTAAGTAGCTTCTTTTTCCTGTCTGTTCTTGTGAGAGTTGGACATATCATATCTCTGACTAATTCTGCCAAATCTTTCTCTGATTCAACACTATATCTGCACCTCAATTAGTTGTCTTTATTTGGGATTAAAGGTGTGTACTAAAGGTATTTCTGTATTCTAGCCAGTAGGGTTAAATGTGTTTATACCAACAGTAAGGGAGCAAAGTGTGTGGTGTGTCTGCATTCCAGCTGGATCATATCTTTGGCAGTTATCTCTTGCCAGAAAAGCCATGTTGCTAGATCAAAATTCCTCAGCAAGAAAAAAATATGGTCAAGGAGGTGGCTTAGTAGTTTAAAATTCTGGTATAGAAGCCTGATGGCTTGAGTTCCATCCCTAAAATCCACATGGTAAAAGGAAAGAATTGACGCAAGAATGTTGCCCTCTTACCTTCACATGTGGCATGCACATGCACTCTGTTGCACATATACACATATCATACACACACACACACACACACACACACACACACACACACACGCACACACATGCACATACTATCTAAATATAAAGAAGGAAAGAAAGAAAGAAAGAAAGAAAGGAAGGAAGGAAGGAAGGAAGGAAGGAAGGAAGGAAGGAAGGAAGGAAGGAAGGAAGGAAGAGAGGGTCAGAGCTGGATCTGCAGTGGAAGGATAACATGTCAAACCACATAGGGATATCTAAGAGACAACATACACCAGGAACCTAGAAATAAAGTGTGAAACTGGCAAAAATCAGGAGTATGTTACAGAATTGTATGTGATGGGATTTTAGGTCTAGAGAGAAGAAAATGAGGTTCTTTGTGGAAAACAAAGAGAATGTCTTGGAATGATTAAAATGCCAATGTTTAGCTGTCAGAGTCTGCTTATAACAAACTCTGTACTCTTAACTTTGTGTATCTCACAGACACTTATCAAGAGTTGCCTTGTCGACACTGAGAGGTATTTTAACCATGCATTGAAAGTACAAGCAAAGGTGCTTATAGCATTTGCTGTGTTTCTGATTATGATTTATGTCCAACAATGTTTCTATATTAAATTGGTCACTGCAACATTTCAGTGATAGATTCAAAAGTACCAAAATGACTTCAGCTACGGATCATTTATATAAAACTAATACATTCATTTACATGTATTTTTATGATGCCAGAAACCTGTGTTGCTGGGGATATTGCAAAAATATGGTAATTGTTTACAGGATTGCATCAAGTGAAAAGAGGAAATAGTGCTGTAAATATGGTCTATTTATTACTTTAAAACCTCTGTGAAGAACAAAGCTATCTAGAGGTGTTCTAAAATCTTTGCAATTGTTTCTCAAAGAAGAGGGTGCTATGGGCATCTCATTTTAGAGTAATTGCCACTATATTTAGTGCATTATTATTATTATTATTATTATTAATGTTTCCTTTGATTTGTGAAGTAAAGTTGCTTGTAACATGTAACACGATCTTGAAACACATAGAATGTTATCTGTGAAAGGAAAGAAATTTAAAATTGTTTCTCTGGTCCAATTATCTCACGTAGAAGAAGTATGACTCACTCACCAATGGACCCAAGAAAGGACATGTTCTTATACTCAGATTTCAGGAGAGAGCTAATGACAGTGGTGAAGAAGAAGTGATTTTTCAGGTCATCTCAAAGGGAAAAGATCATTTCTCTTGGAGTATTTAAGGAAGTGCTCAGCACTAACACTCCATTTTCATGATGTGTGAGGATGGCTTTCTTGCCACTCCTTTACTGTAACCCTCCTGAGCTCAGAATCCTCTCCAGTCTCTCTCCTCTCTGCATGCTGTCAAGTGAATGAGCGCTAGTAACTCGCGCTGTTTGTGTGTACAACTGTGGATGGAAAAAAAAGAAAGAAAAAGACAAGCTGCTTTCTGCAAGGGGCCATTTTATTTTATTTTCCTGTAGGGGACACATGAGAAAAACACCACACTTAGTTTGGTTGACTGTCTCTGATTACTTTTCCATGTATTTTTTTTCTTGAGGGTAAAAATAGTTTCCTTTTAAATTTCCTTGATAAATTTATTCAGATGTTCTATTTAAGATTCTTCTTTTAATTTAGTGTATATTTAGGTATATTAATATTGCCCTGTGGACATTTTAAGACTATTAAGTGATAAGATTTGAGAACAGCTCTCATTTTGTAGCTTGTCAAAAATAGACTGACATTTAGGAAATGTGTTAGGCAATGGCCAGAGAATTAATGTTAAAGCCACCTGAAGGGTGTTTCTGTAGTTGCATGATGTTTGCAACCATGACTTTGGTGTCAGAGTAGGTTGGCAGAAGAGAATTTATGTGGATAAAAGGTTATGACAGTTTCCATAGTGACAGATCTGTAAAGAAATAGAAATCATAAAAATCTTATCTATAATTATTTTGTAATTCACTATTATATTTGTAACTCTAAAGAGATTGATATTAAGTAAAGTGAAATTTCTCTGGGAGTATAATAATTCTAACACTATTGTTTTTCAGAACACTGATGTGCAAAAAGCAAAAAGACAACCAGGCTTCACAATGTCCTTATTGTACCCATGAGAGACTTGAGTTTACTGCAGTGCAACAAGTGTATACTTTTTACTACAGCAACACTCAGTTTATGTGAGAAAAAAAAAAGAAAAGCAGAACACAAAGTCTCAGGCTTTGTACTGTTAACATTTACAGATGACTTTAGACAGGGCAGAGTAAACAGCATAATTTCCCTACCTTTCTTCAACATAGAAAAAAGAAAGTCTTGCATGACAGCTAAAATATCTGACATGTTGATTAATATCTGTTCTGGTAATCTATAAAGAGTTGTGTTGACAAAATCAGTTTTTATGATAAAGAATTATTTTGGATTTCCTGCATTTTTCTCTTCTTAGTATAGTCATTCATTTCTTTTTAAAACAAGAGGTTTTGCTTCTGGTCTTTACATCTACGTGAAATCTAAGAACAACGCGGCACACAAACAGGATCCTTCTGTAGCAAAG
>NC_034590.1:160865660-160867058 GCF_900095145.1 Mus pahari | reverse complement strand
GATCAGCATCCACTCTCCAGCCCACAGCTCTGCTTGCCTCCCAGAAAGCCTGCTCCCGTCTTGGAAAACCAGGTGAGATACCCATGCTTTAATCTTGGCCTGTTGGTCCCCAAGCAGGCCCCACAGAATTGAGGTCTACCCTGTTATTTCTGGGCTCTCTCTTTCTTCTGGCCCACATCACTATCTACAATCTCAGATCTGCACTTCACACCCTGGCCAACAACTCTGCCTGCCCTTTGAGAGGACTGCCAACTGGGAAAACCAGTCCCAGAGGCCTGCTATACCCAGGGACTATCAGGCCAACCAACACCAGAGAAAACCAAATGGTCAAAGGCAAACACAAGAACACAGTCAACAAAAGCCCGTGCAATATGAACCCAGCCCTCCTACTACAGCAAGCCCTCGATACCCAAAACACACTTGAAGAGAAAGAGTATGACCTTAAATATCATCTTATAAAGATGATAGAGGCCTTTAAAAAGGAAAAAAAAATCCCATTAAAGAAATACAGGAAAATACAATAGAATAGGTGAAGTAATAAATAAAACTGTCCAAGACATAAAAGTGGAAATAGAAACAATAAAGAAAATATAAACAGAGGCAAACATGGAGATGGAAAACCTAGGAGAGACAAAAGGAACTACAGACTCAACAATCACCAACAAAATACAAGCGAAGAGAGAGAGAATCTGAGGTGTAAAAGATACAATAGAAGAAATTGATGTAATGGTCAAAGAAAATGCTAAATCTAAAGAAATAGTTTCTAAAACAAAACATCCAGGAAATTTGGGACACTATGACTAGACCAAACCTAAGAATAACAGAAATAGAGGAGAGTGAATGCTCAGAAAATGTCTTCAACAAAGTTGTAGACAAAAACTTCCCTAACCTAAGGAAAGAGGGAGCTACAAATGAACAAGAACTTACCAGAAAAACAAATAGATTGGACCAGAAAAAAAAAATCCTCCTGAAACATAGTAAAGGCACAGAACAAGGAAAGACTATTAAAAGTTGCAAGAGTAAAAGAACAGTAACATATAAAGACAGACCTATCAGAATTACGCCAGACTTTTCAACAGAGAATTTAAGAGACAGACTGTCTTGGACAGATGTCTCACAGATCATTAGAGACCACAGGTGTCAGCCTAGGCTACTATAGCCTGAAAAACTTTCAAACTCCATAGATGGTGAAACCACAATACTCCATGACATAACCAAATTCAAACAGCATCTTTCTCCTAATCCAACTCCACAGAGGATACCAGAAGGATACATAACAGGGGGTAACCATCCAAGAAAATACAAGAAATCAATCATTTTACAGCAAAACCAAAAGAAGACACATTCTCTCTCTCCCTCTCTCTCTCTCTCTCTCTCTCTCTCTCTCTCTCTCTCTCT